>NW_010241915.1:0-34503 GCF_000690775.1 Eurypyga helias | reverse complement strand
ATGTGGCTCTTTCCCGGGGGTGTGAGCAGTATTCTCACTACCATAGCCGGGAGCAGTTGGTTGCCAATGCAACTTACTGCCCATTTCCTGATTTTTCCACAGGCCCATTGACTATCTGCCTGTGGGCATCAGAGGAGTCAGGGGTCGTTGTCTCCTCTGAGAGGAAGACACTGCCAGGCAGTGAGCTTCCGTGCATGTGTGGCGTCAGAGTCCTGCTTGGGTTGGAACGTGTTTATATTAACGTGAGGGTTAATGTAATCTGTTTGGGGAATAGAAGTTGGAACAAACACATAGGGGTTGTTTATCTAAGTAGAGCAGAGAGGTATATAAATCTTCTTAGATTAGGAATGCAACTTTCCCCCACTTAATCTTCAGAACGAAATTATAAGCACGCTTATGGCTGGAAGAGTTGGCCCACTGGATTTAGCAACCCTTTCATGCTCTGCTCCAGTTGCTACCTGGAAACTTGTACCGAGTTATGCTATTACCACATTTCCATGGATATACCTTTTCCCTTACTAACATCTAAACATGCTATGAAGTTCTTGCATATATTTTGCTTCTACAAAGTTGCCAGCTGTTGCCAAACTTGCAGGTACAGACATGTAGCAACTTAGGCTGAGCATGAAAGAGGGGCGAGCAGGAGAAAGTTTCATGGTCCTACAACGTAAATCTGTTTTTGTCTGCTTAACCAACCTAGAACAACTAAACAGTCTCATCTTGTGGATGTCACTTGCTGGTCAATAAACCGGACCGCTTGTTTTGTGTGATGCTCTCAGCACTTCGCGGTGTTGTGCACACACACATCCCCCTACCTACTATGGATTGTCAGTGGAGATTCTCCCTAGTTAATAAACATGAGAGTTTCCACAAGGTAATGATATTGGTGATGGCTAGAAAATTATATTTTCTTGTTAGATGTTAGAGATCACAAGAACTCTTACTAAATGTGAATTCAATATGTTAAAAAACTGTAGTCCAAGCACAAGCTCTTAAACTGCATGTTTTATTTAAAGATAACAAAAGTTGTCGTTGGCATTTAACATCTTCAGCAGTATTTTGTTCAAACAATGTATTTTCCGTACACAAAATCCATGTTTTCCTTTGTGGTTGTTGTTAATCCTCTTTCTTGCAGTAACAGGATGAAAAAACAGTGGGTTTTCACCTGGTATATGATTACAAACATGTATGTAGATAGGTTTTAGTTTTCGACTTTCATATCTGCATTGATATAAAAGAGCCTAAAAAGTAAAAAACTAAATCTACAATAGAGTAACATTTCTGTGCTCATGAGAAACAGGGATGTGCTGTTTTAGATGGGTTAGGATTTTCTTCCGTAGAACATAGACTTTGTTTTCTCAAACGTACCTTGTTTGTAATTTCTGAGAGTATTTAGACTGAATATTGGAGGCAGAGTGTGATGTTTTCCTCTTGTTTTTCACAGGCTTTGGGGAACCATGAGTTTGATGGAGGAGTGAGTGGATTATTGGATCCTCTTCTTAAAAATGCTAATTTTACAATCCTGAGTGCAAACATTAAGGGTAAAACCCCATTAGCCATCGAAATGATGAAATATGTTCATCCTTTTAAAATAGTGCATTTTGACTCAGAATCAGTGGGAATTGTGGGCTACACTACAAAGGAAACTTCTTTTCTTTCACAGCCAGGTATGTATTCTTCAGTATATAAATTTACATCCTTTGCTTCTATTTTATTACTTGCCCACTTGTTTGAATCCAAAAGTGAATGTTTTCAGCTGAAAAGTGAGAAGTTTGTTGTTTTAACATTATATACTTGTATTATTCAACTTTATAACTGTCTGATTTTTAAACTGGAGAAGGCTTGTTAACATTATAAGCCATTTTCATACAGACCTAAATGATTTAGCATCACTGAATTACCTGAGATTATAAGAAGGTCAATGAAATTGCAGGAGAGTATTTTATTGTTATTTATCCATTTAAACAAATGTTAAAACAAATACAGCTTGCCTCTGGAGTGAAATGTGTTCAAACCAGGATATTTCTCAGTGTGTTGAAATTTTGCTCTCGGGTGCCTCCATGCTCAAGCCATAGCAAAAGCCAGGAAGGCTTCATGTGTGTTTTCAAAGCAGAAGTTGGCCAAGATGTTTTTAGCCTCTCAAATATTTCCAGAAATTAGACTACAGAAGGAACACCCATTCAGCTTTTACCACAATTGCTTCATTCATGAGTAAAATTAGAATTGATGAGGAAAAAGACCTCTCAATTTCTGACTATTTTTTCCAACACTTAAGGGGTTTTGGTTTGGTGAGAGTTTGGTTTGGGTTTTTGTGTTCTGGGTTTTTTTTAGTAAAATAAAATAGTCTATTGGAACGAGAAACACATTTAAATCAGCTGTAGGAGATCTGAGTCACTGCCTGCTCAAAGCTCAGCCCACCTCTGAGATAATCAGACTTTCTTCCCTGGTTTTTGCAGTAGGATGCCCTAAGCACTGGTTTAAAATATTTTCCACATTGAAAAAGAACTTCATATTATTACTTCTCTTTCCATTGCTTAGTAATGCATAAGCAATGCATAGCTTCCTTGAGCAAAAGAATACTCAATACTTTGAGGAAGTATTAGAATATAAAACTCTTCCTTCTGTGCTCTGTAATTCCTATGCTCTCTGTTTACACTATCAGGAAGTGGATGTCTGAGGTCAGAATAGACTTCAGTATCTCACTCCTTGTTTACAGTGATGTGGTTTTGGAGTACTTTTTGGGTTTTTTCCCTACTGAAAAAGAAAATTGATCTGTATTTTGCGTAGGCAATAGAATTTCACCTGTGCGTGAGGGTAGATATCAGCTGACATCACGCTAAATTTGGAAAATGGACCGACAGCCAATATTATGCTTCATTAAGGATTAATAAAATAGATCTCAGATCTTCTTCCACACAACTGTGTTGCTGCGATGAGATCACCGAATCAACTTATATACTAGAGGAAGGTCCAGATAGAATTGGAATGATTCTCTAAGGCATTAAAATACATTGCCAATAACATCTAGACATCATGGCCAGGCTGGATGAGGCTTTGAGCAACCTGACCTAGTGGGAGGTGTCCCATCCCAGGGCAGGGGTTTTGGACTAGATGATCTTTAAGGTCCCTTCCAACCCAACCCGTTCCGTGATTCTGTGATCACATTGAATGCCTCAGTATGCTGAAACATCGTAATGGAGACCACAACTAGGAAAAACAGCGTTAGCAGTGTTGTTAGCTCTGTAGATGCAGCTGAAGCAGCCCTAGGCTAAATATATCCCGCAGTGTAATTGAGCAACAAGCAGGGCAAATTCTAACAACAACATTTATAGTGATCGGGGTTTTTATAATTTTCCGCTTTGCCTTCTCAGTGTGTGGATGAACGTTTGGAAGCTTTGGAAATATGGATTCAAATTATGTTGATAGAACTCAGTGACTGTATATCACATGTGACCTAGCAATCCTTCAGACTGATAAAATTGGGGCAGAGGTGGGTTGGTGGCAAAATAATTATCACCCTAATTCCCATTCAATGAATAAGATACATTGTGAATTTTAAATTCAGCACTTCGCTTATCTCTACACACTTCTTCCAGATGATTCGCTTTTCTCAGACTGTGCAGCAGTTGCTTTGACGTGCTCTACACTCTTAGGGCATTTTTGAGGCAAATGGCAAGCTTGAAAATCCTGAAACATGTGAATTCCTACATGACTACTTTCAGTGGAAACCTTTTGTGTGATTTCTTCTGTTGTTAATTCTCAATACTTTCCACACAATTATGAAATCACAACTTGTACTTTTCATAGTCTGCTTAAAGCAGCTATCAACATACTTGAACAGAGTATAAAATCCTTAAATCTCAAGTGTTTCCATCGTGAAGGAACAATTAATCTCTGCTGAAGGTACTGTTAATGTTACTGTTTGGAAACCATAGGGATGGGGATCTCTTAGCACAATTTATAGATTACAGCCAATTGGCAGTTTTTCTAAAGTTCTCCTCCATTTTGCTGTATACAGTGATCTCAGCTGAATGCCCAACCAGTTTTTCCACATCCTGCAGGAGTTGTTCATAACTTGGCACATGGACAGAGTTGTCTGTTTGTGTATTAGCTTTGCACTGATAATCCTAAAACCATCTTTCTAGTATTTGCTCTCTTGCTTTAGTTCTGCAATCATGTTGTAAATCCCTCAAAATATTTAATGTCTCGATCTGCCCTGAGGGATTCTACATACGCATTTGGTGCTGTGAAGTTACGCATTTCTTTTGCCCATAGTTGTTTTGTCTGAGGTGGAAACCCAAAGCCGCTTGGGCTGTTACCCTACAGGCAGCAAATTATTTACTAAAACTATCATCTTGGCAGAGTTTTCTAAAATGGAATTTCAAATTCCATTTATTCCACTTTATTCTGGCTAGCTTGCATAATCTATTTTAACGTGCAGCCAGTTCTTTTTCCTTGTTCATTTGTAGCACAGTTGGGATGTTTTATCTGAAACTCTATCCCATCTAAAAAGAAAAGAGGATGTCACATCAGTTTAATGCCTTGAAAGAGAAGTGAAATACTGACATGAGAGATAAGTAACTCTTAAATAAGCACTTTATTTCAATTCAGATTGTTCTGAAGAATATACTAGTTGAGTCCTAAGCAGTATATTGCTTTTCTGCCTTGTTTCTTTGAGAAATGAGAACAGTGTACTTGCTCTTGCAGTTCCCCGCTGTGTAACTTTTGAAACTGTTGCCCCATTTCAACTCAATTAGATCAAGCTGGATGCTGAGCTGTGTGAAATGCCGTGGGCAGGTCACATCACAGAGAGGGTGTGAAAGAAGCCCCTGCAACCCCCAAGCAGGAATCCCTTTCTGAGGGCGCAGTGGGCAGCCAGGTGGGTTGGCAGTGCCGCTGCCAGCCCCAGTGCCAGTGGCTGCCTATCCCCTGCCGTCACAGTCCCGGGACAGAGCTGGGTTCAGTGGCATGGGCCAAGCCTTGTTTTTGCCCTCATTATGAAAGCAGGTTGGTTTGCTTTAGTATGGGTTGAAGATTAGTGCTAATATGTCTTCGGTGTATGGTGCAGTGTAGGCTGCAGTGGCTTAGAGGGGAAACGGAGCTGGTGCTGATGGGGAGAGCTTGGTTATCACAGAATGGTTTAAGTTGGAAGGGACCTTGAAGACCGTCTAGTTCCAACCCCCCTGCCATGGGCAGGGCCACCTTCCACTAGACCAGGTTGCTCAAAGCCTCATCCAGCCTGGCCTTGAACGCTTCCAGGGATGGGGCATCCACAGCTTCTCTGGGCAACCTGTTCCAGTGCCTCACCACCCTCTTTCGGAAGAATTTATTCCTTACATCCAATCTAAATCTACTGTCTTTTAGTTTAAACCCATCACTCCCTGTCCTATCACTACAGGCTCTTGTAAAAAGCCCCCCCGCAGCTTCCTTGTAGCCCCTTCAGGTACTGGAAGGTGCAATAAGGTCTCCCCAGAGCCTTCTCTTCTCCAGGCTGAACAAGCCCAATTCTCTCACCCTTTCATCATAGGCAAGGGGCTCCAGCCCTCTGGTCCAGCCCTCTGATCGTGGCCTCCTCTGGACTTGCTCCAACGCGTCGATATGGGCTGCACGTCATGGGAGAAGTTAGCTGCAGGCAGCTGCGTGCTAGCACAGCTTGCTCTTGCCCTTCATCTGGAGAGCTCAGCTCTCTTTACAGAACTGGTCCCCACACCGTTGTGTGCGTGGCTGTTGTAGCTCCTCCATGGGTGGCGAGAGGAGCACGTGAAGGCCCTGCGCTCAAGGACCATTGCTCGGACTTCCCCTTTTGCCAGTAGCTCTGCATCAGGCCCAGCTTCTGTCGAGCACAAAGATGTACAAAGAGGAGCTGAAGTTGGTGGCTTCCTTCAGCCTGGAGAATGAAGGCTAAGGGGGCACTAAGTGCAGTTTTTCACTGTTTTATGGGGGTTCATGGAGAAGACGGGGACAGACTTGTCCCAGAGGGGCACAGAGAAAGGACAAGAAACAATGGGCTCAAGTAGTACCACAGGAAATTATGGTGGGATGTAAGGAAAAAATTTGTCATGGTAAGAGCTGTTAAACCGTGAAACAGGTTGCCCAGAGAGGTTATGGAATTTCAGCTTGTTCAGACAAGACCCTAGGCAACATCATCTGGCTTTGAGTTCCTGCTCTGAGTGGGTTTTGGACTAGATGGCCCCTGGAGGTCCCTTCCAACCTCAATTAACATAGGACTCTCTGATTCTAAGAAGAGGTCCACAGGAAGAAAATGTGGGGATGTGCTGCACAATTCGCTCTGCAATGTGCAGTGCAGAGATTCCCTCTGGCAGTAACAGAACTATTCAATGGGTGTGGTGGGGAACCAATTTATGTAACCCTCTTTTATCTCTTCCATTGTAGCAGCTTCCTCTTCGTTTCCTGAGACAATTCGTTTCACTCCTCCCTTTGTTAGCAAATAATGTAAATCTTTTTACTTTAAAGGCCTATTTCAAAAGGGTTTGATCAAAAAGAACGCTGCAGGAAGGAGAGGATTTAGGTAGAGGGGGAGTTGGTTGAAATGTTACTTCACTGAAAAGTTTAGGATTACAGTTTGTTGCCTCTGTTCTTAAACTCTATTCTTCAAACTTTGACAAAGAAAATAGCCTCTTACATAGGAAGTCCTGTTGCGCAACCAAAAACACTGTGCCCAGGATAAAAGCACGTCATTTGTTTAGTGGTCTTGTAACTGTGTGTCACGTTAGATTAATTTCAGAGGGCACAAAAACCTTGCAGAAAGATTGTGAGTTTCCCAACACTGTGGTCCGGAAAAGGTCTCTCCTTTCCAGACTTTCCGTTCTTTATGTTCTTGTTTCAGGATGGTAGCTCGATTGTGTGCTGTGCTTTATGGGTATTACTGAGAGTGGTTCACATTGGGTGAGATAATTTGGACAAAAAGGCAATTCAGAGTTTAGTGCAGGACTTTGAAGAAGCTGCTGTTTAAAGCCTCAGAAGGGAAGGGGAAAAAGTAAGAGGACTATGGAGTAAAAAGAGAGATATTTAACTCCAGAGAAGACAGAAGATCTCAAAGATAACTTAGGAAGGAAAAAATCCTTGAAAGTACAATTCAAGTGTTTATACTCAAACACGTACTGACATACAGTTTCAATTCTCTAGCTAAATATTAAAAGCCATTCAGTTTTTGGTCCCACAATTGGTGTAATTGGAATTTTTTTATGGAGTTACAACTTGTTTAGTGTAGCCAAGTACGTACAGTTCAGTGGAGGAGCATTGTTAGCCTAAGCACACAGGTACTCCTGAGAAACTGGACAACATCAGATCAGGAGCTTGAACCAACTAAGGACATTCGAAAGCCACTGACATTCAAAGTTCCATTAATTATACCAAATCGTATCCAATATAAACTACATTTAAAAAAATCTATTAAGTTATTTTGTAAATACATTAATGCTTGTTTTCTTTTTTTTTTTTTAAGGGGATGATGTAATCTTCGAAGATGAAATTGAAGCGTTGCAAACACAAGTGAATGCGCTTACTGCTATGGGAGTGAACAAAATAATTGCACTAGGACACTCTGGGTTTACTGTGGACAAAAATATTGCCAAAAAAGTGAAAGGAGTGGATGTTGTAATTGGAGGACATACAAACACATTTCTCTATACAGGTATTTTACTTCTTACTAAAATGTTGCTTTTAAAACAAAGCTGAAACTGTGTCTCTTTAAACTCAGAGGACTTTCACAGATCTGGTTTACTGATGGCTATGCCGGGTCAGATCCATAGTTAGTACCTATTCATAACTTCCATGGAAGAAACTAAATAAAACAGTCTATGAGCAAGAAGTGCCCTAACTCACTGAAATGTACCTTAATGCTGTGAATGTTCAAGGTGACCTATACAGAGGAACCAACGTAAGTTACTGCCAAACATATTGTACCTGTTCCAAGCACACACAAAAAAAGGAGTAAACAAGATGTTTACATTTAACCTTGTATGTGACTGAACAAAAAAGTCAATCATAGAAGACTTTAAAAGTGATACCAATGTAGATTTCCCATAAAATTTCTATATTCAGAGGTCTCCATTAGCCCTGCCATTAAAAAAACTTTTCCCACGTTTCTTCTCTTTCAGACCCTCTTTTAATCTGACTTTATTCTTCTTTTCCCTAGAGACAGACATCCTTCCAGGGATAAGCATTCTTGATCCGATTCCTCCCACAGCAACGCTACTTTAGGTAAAACCTGCCATCAGCAGCGTCTCCAGTGCTGCTGCCTTTCCTGTGCCAGTATGTAAGGACACAAGTAAAAGGACGGATGAGGGTTTTTTTAACCATCAAAGATAGCTCGTTAAATTTAGCAGAAACTTTATTAACTGTTTCAGACTATAACAAGAATTTTCTGTATTTTTCAGCAAAATTTCCCTTCTGCCCCAGTCACAGGGATAGCACCACGTACCCTAGGAACTTAACCCCTTAAAAGCTTTGCATTGTCCATTTCATCCTCTTCTCTCCCTACTCATGTCCTCTCACTTTCTCATGCCTTTTTGGTCTCATCTGGGCTCTCACCTTATATTATCCCCCTTGTTAAGAAGAAACAATTTTATCCTACAGTTATACATTAAACAGTTTGGAGTATATCTTGAATTTGGCCTTGGATCACTAAGGTGGAACCCCAAAGCATTTGCACACCTACCTACATGTCAGAAGCCGCAGTTAGCATAGGGGTGCAGCAGGTGGTCACACTGGAACAGACAATAGAACCATCTATCCCAACGTCTTGTCTCCAAGTGACCAAGGGGGAATGGTGAGGCAAGCGTGGACAAGCCTCTGGAGATGCTGTACTCAAATCTGCTCCCACCTTCCACTAGCTTGCAGCTCAAAGACTTCCCAAGCCTGAAGTGGCCTCTTGGTATTTGTCAGTTCCCACTAGATCTTCTCCTTCCTGAACTTGCCTCGTCTCCTCTTGAGCCCCTTCAGCCTTCACAGTGGCCAGTGGCAGGGCGTTCCACCTGCACATCCTGCACGACCTTGCTCTTTCATCTGGGTGCAGCCTGCTGCCTGCTGGTGCCATTTTTCTGCAGTTTTATCAAATTATTTTTGAGATGGGGAAAACCAAGAATGCACACAGTATTCAAAATGTGCATTCATTGTGGACTTACACAGTGGAATCCTGATTCTTTTGCACAGGCTTGTTGGTCAGTGCCTGTAGAGAGTTTGTGCCTCAAAGTGGTAGTCATACTAGTCAAAATGCCTTATTGTCCAAAGAGGTGCCACTGTTCATGATGTGGACTCATGACCTGAAGTGCTCCAGGAGTTGGGATGTATGAGTTCATATCCAGTCTGTCTCTGTAGGAGTTCACACACACATCTCTTTTCATCCCAGTGAGTACCCCACTGTCAGACTAAACTAGGTCAAGCTGTTCCATCTATCCCCATCTGAAGCTGTTCAAGGTTCACAGGGCCAGAGAGAGGACACAGGACAGGACTCTGCAGGTTAAAGACATCAGCTGGGGGTGGGCTCTGGTCCCTTTTCCAAGGGCTGTACTGTTTTGATAAACCAAGTCTGTCTTACTTTTTTATTAACACAGGAGAAATGAGGAAAAAAATATCCAAAGAAGTATCTGGGAGAGATACATCAAAAAAATGTATCCATTCGTTTAGTCAAAATATGGTTTTTGACAGAATATGATCAGAGCCTATAGTTTTTATTCCAAGAGCTGAGAAGCACTTGCTAATCCATCCAGGAGCACCATGAGTGCGTTTCTGAATCATTCCATTTTGTGTCAAAGCCATCAGCCAACATTCACAATGAAATACCCATATCTGTGGAGGTCATAGTTTTAAGTGTCTGCTTGTCTGTGCGTGTACATTAAGCCTATAAGCTCTCACTTAAATCAATAGAGAGGTAATCAATAACTGGCAGCAGAATTTAGGAGAATGGTTCAGCTCAGTCTACGTGGAGGTGTACCAGCTGGTCAGCTGAATCTGGCTGTCATGGGAGTTGAAGGACATATCGCCCATGCAGACACCTCCAGAGAGATATCTTAATATAATGGCCTAATCTTAGACTCGTCCTGCCTATCTGTCTCCAAGACATTTGCAAATATCTGGTTTGTCCCCAGATTATGTGGCAAATGTCTTTGACTTGTTCAGGCATGCTCTGGGTTTGCCGAACTGATTCAAACAGTAATGGCAGTTTTAGGTTAGAGAATTTTAATTTCTGGTTTTCATCAGAAAGGGTGTTCTGAGAACGTAGTGTGTTGGCTAAAACCAGGTAAGAAAACAGGGAAGTGTTACGGGTTCTTCAGTTACACAGTATGAATTTGTGCATTTGTAACAAAACAGCCTCTCACGCTTTGAGATCTCACACACATGCAGGCTTTGACACGTGTGTGCGTGGATTCCCGTGCCGGTTTCTCTGGGGATAAGATGCACTGAAAAGTCTTCTTTCATTTCAGAAGGAACATATCCATCTTATAACAGAATAATGTCACAGTGGTAATTAATCCTGCAAGAAAGTATTGGTATCAGAACGTATTTCTTCAGAAAACAGGAAAGGAATAAGGCTCTGGACAAGCACTTAGCCACGTGCAGCCGATGTAAACTAAAACGATGAGCAGCAGGCATGACTTTCTCTTGCTAATGCTCTGTTCTTTCGAGGGCAACACAAGGTCAGGAGATCAAAACCAATTTTTTTTTCAGTTCCAGAAGCCCAAAGGTACTTTTGCATGCTGCAGGGTTCTCATTAGCTACAGGATTTCTTAAATGCTTCCCAGAATAAATACCAAATAGTGAAGAGGAATCAACTGGAAGCCAACTCTGTGAGCCAGGCTGAATGTAGAAAAAAAAGTTTTCTGTTAAATTTGGTTCAGCTTGTAATTTGTTACAGTCATTCTTTCTGAAGAAGAGGAGTTAGGGAAAAATATAAATCATATTGGAGTTCTAGGGGCAACATTTGTCATGCTGCTTATCCTAGGGTTTCATATTATGTAAACAACAGTAAATGGAAGGAAAACAGTTCTTCTGAGAGCAGTGGAAGTGAGGAGCCTGCTTTCCTCTGTGCCCGCTCCCTATGTCCCCGCCCTGCTGGCAGCTCTTGCTGACACCGGGATGGCACTGCCACCAGCTCTGGGACAGGAGGGAGCAGCAGGCTCTGCGGGGGGCTCCGCAGCAAGACCTGCCACGCAACACGTGTTGCCTCTCGGAGCCACCTGACCTTGGTTTTTGGTGACAGTGGGGTAGGAATATTGACGGGAATAAGGGGGGAGTGATACTGCTCTGACAATATTGCCAAGGAGACAGACAGGATGCACCTTGGTACCTTCAGTACCCTTGAGACAAGCTGTGCTGTGTAGTTGTCTTTGCCTCTTTCCCCCTCGGCGTGGCTTCTGAATCGGTTTCTAAATCCTGTGGTGGCCTATGCCACCTGAGCCAAGATCTCTCTTCTCTGTAAATGCCTTGCTTTCATCTCTCTGTTTCCAAGTCCTACATCTAATCACCCTTCAAGCTTTGCAGGTTGGCAAGGGTATGTAACCATGGCCATGTAACACTAATGCTACTGAAGTTTGCTTTTGCAGGGGATTTGCAGCCTGTCTGAAATTTTGGAGGCTAAGTTTGGCATAGTAAAAAAAAACCCCAACCAACCAGTTGGGTGTATGCCCAAGTTCACAGATTTGCTTGTAGGTATTCTGGCTGCATGTTATCAATAAAAAGACTTTAAACTTTTTCATATCAAGAAGCCCTCTGTACGTTTTACTAAAATTCTCATTTTCTGTCTGATGGGGATAAATGCAGTGTGAAGGCTTAACAATAAACTTTTCAGCCAGAGGCGGGTATGTGTGCATTACTGAGAGCTTGAGATTGAGATAATTGGAATGAAAAGTTCCTTTGTTGCTATTGTGACGTGATGTCATGGAGGAGTGTGCTGTCATAACTTAAAAAAACAGTGTGGCAGTTATCATGTCCTGCAAACAACGTTCGTCTCTTATGAAATAACTGAACATCCAAACATGTGCTCGTTGTCCAATAAATCCATTGTTTTCTGCTTAATATCCTATTTGGGTTTTTTTAAGGCTGAGAAACATCTGAAATGTTGTTCCAATAATTCCTTGAAGGTCGCGTGAGCTGCAGACCCACGTTACATGCTTGTTTCGTGTAGGTACCCCACCCTCTACCGAACAGCCAGCTGGCCCGTATCCATTCATGGTTGACTCAGATGACGGGAGGAAGGTGCCAGTTGTACAAGCTTATGCTTATGGAAAATATCTTGGCTACTTAAATGTGACGTTTGACAAGAAAGGAAACGTAGTCGAAGCAGTTGGCAACCCCATTCTGCTGGACAGCAGTGTTCCTGAAGGTACGTGGCCTGGCCGGTGGAGTTTGCCGGCAGCACTCCGCTGCCATTCAGGTATTACCGTGTTAAATACACGGTGCAGTGTCGCACAGGAATTCAGTTTTCTCCCTTGTGGTTCTCTTTGGTTGAAGGGTTCAGGCTGTGTTACACTCCTACCCGTTAGCCCCACAAATGGAGTCTGGTTTTGTCTATTTAAAAATCACTGAAAGTCCTTTTGTAGGAACTTGGGTGATGCCCTGCCTGACTGTTTAGCAGAACCCATTCCACTTAGCCCTGTAATTATGATTTAAAAGATTATGAGGACTAATTTAAGCTGTTTTGCCAGAGGCCGGGTTCTTCAGAGTTTAGGTCAATGTAGGAAAGTGGAAATGTTCCAGAAAGAAAGTGGAATACTCTGGCAATGTGCAACTGTAATATACAAACCCCACAACTTGTTGTTTTCAGTGCTGAGTGTGTTCCATGTTTCAGCTCTGGAAGATGTAAAGAACTGGGAGGAGGAGCTTTCTGTTCATAACGCTCTCTGAGCACTGTTACCTGATTTTTGTCAGCTCTGTTATTAGCTGGCGTGGTTCTCCAGTCTGTGATTCTTGTCCAGTGCTTATTGTATGAAGCTCTGAGCTTTTTTCAGACTTTCTAGTTCTATCAGAGTATTTATGAAATAAATACTTTAAAAACTATGTATTCATATATATAATCCCATTTACTGTTATTCTCAGAAATCAGTGTAATGAGATGATGTAAAGAGACTTCACATTCTTTCTCTGATATCAGTAGAAGTAAAAATTCAGATACATAAGTTCTCTCATTTTATAAATGTTGCTGTTGCTGACAGCTTTGTGGAAAATGCTTAAGACTGATTGATAGCTGATAGAAAACAGTTGTGACATTACTTGTCTGTACATACAAGTATCTTTGGATCTGGGTGGTTTGGGGATTTTTGTTCCCAAAGAATTAGATTTGCACCTGGCAGACAGATGTGCTTAGAGAATTATTTTTTATAAATGGTTTATTCCTTGACATTGATATTTGAGCTAGTATTCCCTTTAGCACTGTGATAAAGGGGAGGAAGCTATAATTGGGGAGTGGGCGGGAAGATATGTCAAAGATGTGATGTCAAATAAAGACTAAGCTCACTTGTACATTAAAAGTTCTCTTACCTATTAAGGCAGGTGCCAGAAACCCCATCAGTCAGAGGTTAGAACAGGACTGGGCAAAGGTATTTTTAAGTGTTGTAGAGGAGCTGCCCTTGCTGTGACACAGGAATAGCCTGTTCACTTGATTGTCCTGTCCCGCCTGCTCCCTTGACAGTCTTCGTTTGAAGTGAGCGTGGATGGCATGTTGCTTGAAGAGCCTTTAGGGAAAGTGTAACACTTTAGAATCATGAAGAGCAGGGTTTTTTCCTAAGCTTTGTATTCATCAAAGTGTCACTGATATGAAATACACTCTTATACTACTTTGCAGATATGCACATTAAAGAAGAAGTGGAACGATGGAGGAAAGACCTGGGGAATTATTCCACAGAGATTGGAAAAACTAGCGTTTACCTGAATGGTACCAGCCAAGCATGCCGTTTCCAAGAATGTAACATGGGAAATTTGCTTTGTGATGCTGTGGTAAGACGTTGCCACTGTGGGTGGCAATCCCATCCAAGTGTTAATCCCGATATGAAATGCTCCTGGGCTCTGAACGATTGGTGCATGGGCTCTGTGCTCATTCCAACACCGTAACATCCCGTGTGTCCCTAGAAAGTTTGGCAGAAGCAAAGCTATAATGGCTCTTGCTGTGTAGAGTGAGGAGTGGTTTATTCTTCATGTGCATCCTCATATACAGAACAGACAGTTCGCAGCTGGGCTCCGAGGCTGCGGTTTTAAGAGACACAGTCATGTCATCTAAGAGCCCATTCCTCAAGCAAGGAGGAGAGCTCGGCTTCCCTGCCCCACTCCTGCCCTGCTACCGGCCCCCTGCTCATGGCACTTACCTTCTGCCCCATCATTACTCACTGGGCTCTGCTGTCACCCCTTTTTTTAACACATTAGCCCAGGAAAAAAAAAATCTGTATAGTTTTTCTGCTGAGTTGCTGATATGAATTGTCCCCCTGAAGAGTCCAAGATGTGCCAGCTGAAGCAAAGGAAGGGAAAGGCCATACACACACACACACACACACACGCACAAAACTGGGTGCAGAATCGGTAAAAGGCCCCAGCACCCCAGCCCAGAGGGAGCCACCGGCCCCTGCTGCATCCTGACAGGTATCACTGGGCTTTAACAGTCACATAGCACCAGAAGGTCTTTTTATGAGAAGTCACTTCCAGTTTTTAAACTACCTGGTTTTGATTGTTTTACTGTCCCACAGCAGCACCATTTCCTTTGGGTGCTCCAGGGAAAAAAAAAACGTTCACTAAAAGGACCGTTTCCAGAAAATGAGCACTGCCATAAATACCCTGCAGCATTGCCACAAAGTAGGAGCCAATTAATAATCATGAGGTTTCATTTAGATATTTCCCTAAAGCTGTTCATTCAGTCCATGTGATTGCTTTTATTGTAAGCCTTAAAATATCTCTTAGTACATGTGCTAATTTCCAAATTAGATTAAGATCTGGGAATTCTATGTACAGTCCTACTAAAACTGCAGCGCCTTGCTTTTTTCTTCCTGCTGGACTTCTTAAAGTTTTTATTTGAAAAATGCGATCAACTGCTTGGGCACTTTTTAAGCTTAAAGAAAGTAACTTTGTAGCCTTCCTGAAGTTGTAGATCTTCTTGCTATACTTTCTGCCTTGGGAGGTCAAATGCTACTTTAGTTAAATCCGTGTCTCTAGACAACCGCCTGCAGTCATCAGTAGATACACGGATTGCCCTTCATAGCGCTTGCATTACCCGTTCTACACTTGCTTTCCTGTCTGCTGCCATGCATTCGGGGGTATGAAGGTAAAAAACAGACCTTTCTGTGCCATGGGCTTTAATATTCAGAGTTGTCCTAGGAAATCCAGAGATGGAGAAATGTGAAAGATGGATTAAACAGTTTTACTGAGTCAGAACAGAGGTGCCACAGGAATCAGTGCGACTACTCCCAAGGGTAGTCCAGAATCTCAGAAAAAAAGGTTGACAGACCCAGATGGCATTTTACAAAGGACTTGAAAGGAACTTAAATGTGAAATGGCTGTGAAATTGCTAACATCAGTGTGTGAGCTCTTGGTTTAAACTGCCTCTACGCTCAGGACTGGAGCACAGCAAGGGTAGCACTGCAATTTAAAAATACTTCTGTGGGGAACTGAGGAATTACAGATTTGTATGACTGATTTACTAATTTGTTCCAGGCAAATTAGTAAATAGGGGGGTAGAGTTCAGACTGAAATCAGCAAACAGAACAAAATCCATTGCTTCATTAAGTATGAGTTATGAACTTAAGAATACGGAGACAGGCTGAGAGAGTTGGACTTGTTCAGCCTGGAGAAGAGAAGGCTCCAGGGAGACCTTATAGCCCCTTCCAGTACCTGAAGGGGCTACAAGGAAGCTGGAGGGGACTTTTTACAAGGGCCTGTAGTGTCAGGACAAGGGGTAACGGGTTTAAATTGAAAGTGGGGGGGGTTAGATTGGATATCAGGAAGAAGTTCTTCACGGAGAGGGTGGTGAGGCAGTGGAACAGGTTCCCCAGAGAAGCTGTGGATGCCCCATCCCTGGAAGTGTTCAAGGCCAGGCTGGATGAGGCTTTGAGCAACCTGGTCTAGTTGAAGATGTCCCAGCTCATTGCAGGGGGGTTGGACTAGACAATCTTTAACAGTCCCTTCCAGCCCATACCGTTCTATGGTTTTATAATATCTCATGGATCTGCCCACAGGGAATAACTTTGATCACTAAGCTGGAACCACAAAGCATTTACACGCCTACAAGTCAGAAGCTGCAAACACTTAGTGTAGGGGTGCAGCAGAGAAGTGGCCAAATGGAACAGAGGACAGGACCAACTATCCCAGTGTCTTGTCCTCAAGTGACCAAGAGAGGATGGTGAGGGAAGAGCGAACAGCTGGGCAAGCCTGCGGAGATGCTGTAATCTGCTCCCATCTCCCAGAGGCTTGCAGTTGAGGGACTTCCCAAGCCAGAAATGGGCTCTTGGTATTTACCAGCTCCCACCGGATCTTCTCTTCCTTAAACTTGCCTCCTCTTGAGCCCCTTCAGCCTTCACAACAGCTGGTGGCAAGGGCGTTCCACCTGCACCTCCTGTGAGACCTTGCTCTTTCGTCTGGGTCCAGCCTGCTGCCCGCTGGCCGGATGCCTGCTGGAGGACAAGGAGGGTCCTTGCACTGGACCACTAGTTCCTCTTCATGCAACTCAGGATTTTATAGGCTTCTCAGGTATTTTCTGTCTCTTTACAAGGTCAGTCTCTCTTAGCCTGCATCATCATTCTACATTCAGAGACTTTTCTGTGTCTCTGAGCACCCTTGTCACCCCTCTCTTAACCTTAGTTATTTATTATTCTTGAAATAAGAAACCACACCAATTCCTACCCAGCCTCCACATGCTCTTCTGGATTTTATAGACTTCTGTCATGTCCTGCCTGTACTTCTTTCTCTCTTTGTGAGACTGAGGATTCATAACCATATTCATTCCTGTATGGAAACCAGTCCATCCCTTCCATTACCCTTGTTTCCTTTCTCATCTTTTTCCTGTCCTACTGAGTTATTTCTGAGGAATTTCTGTAGGCTTGTCAGCCTTATGCAGCTGAGTACTTCCCTCATGTCCATTTTCTTTACTAATTAGGATGCTGCAAGCAAATATTATCTCGTCCTTTCATTTTGTCAGAGCTCTGCCACTGTTGGAGACACGATGCTGTGCAGAGCAGACTTTTGGGTCTGACCTAGTACGCCTGTTTCCTGTTCCTCCACTCCTCTACATCTTTCTAGTTTGCCAAGACCATTCCAAATATTAAAAACCAATCTCAGAGAAGCTGAAAATTCTTAATTGCAACATACAACAAGAGCTAGATTAATTTATATATCCCTCTACATGTTTTTAATGCCCAGCTGTGTTTAAGGTCCTCTTCACTTCCCAGTTCTCCAAATATGCTCTAATCATTTGTCTTTATCACAGTAATTTGAATCAAAAAATCATCCTTTCTTTGTTCAGCTGGCCTGCCCTGGTCATGTCATACACACACAGACTACGGGAGAGTTCATTACAGAAAAAGGCAAATATTTTAACAAAGCAAAATACGTATTTTAATGTGTTTGGCAGTGGATTTTTTTTTTAATAATACAGTATTTTACAGTGGGGCTGAAGATAATGTCAAAGAAGATATAAAACTTTTCCATCCCTTTTCAGTCTCAGATTGCGTTTGCTGTAAACTTCCAGAGCCTAGACTAAGCGAAGATTAAGTCACTTTAAACCTTTTCCTTTGGTAGCTTTATGAGAACGTCATACGTCCAGATAAGACGTCATGGAACCATGTTTCAATGTGCATCCTGAATGGAGGTGGGATACGGTCACCCATTGATGAACAGAGCACTAATGGTACGTAAAATTATGAGCTGTGTGACAACTTTAGCAAGGAAGAATTGAGTTATCATGCAAGCCTGAACCCAGTGTCAGGTGTGGGCTTGTTTTGATGGGATTTGTGGAGTGTTTGGAAGCTATTTCAAACATTCTGAGATGGTTACCCATCATTAGAGCCCAACCACGCTCAGGATGGCATTAATAAAAGCTACTAGTGTCGGTGGTACACAGCGCTTTTTATCGTTTCCCTCTCTCCTTGCTGCCCTGGCACAAAGCAAGCTAGTGGGTATTTCTTCACCTCCTGCTGTGGAGGGTCACGTGGCATGGTCGCTGGGAGCCCTCTGTAGTCTGAGGGAGAAAAAGTGAATTCTGGGTTTTCTGAATGCTGAGGTTTTACAGGTCTTATTTTCCTGATATCACATAAATGAAGTCAATCAGGTCTTTTTCATTTTAGCTTAACCTCTCTGTAGGTCTACGTGAGTAAGCCTTAAGTAATTGGGAAATTTACCTTAGTAAGAATATCTGCTTTCCTCTGTGGTAGGTTGGTGGTCTGTAATCTTTTAGCAGTTATTTGAAGAGCAATACATGCAGTTACATCAAACTGGGATTTATTGGACTTGATACTTGTTGGATGACAAAGATGCAGGTTCTTTGACCGGGACAATATCTGTGACGCTCAAGTCTACTGGCCCTCATTTTCTCAGATCATATTTGCTATGTTCCTTGTCAAAAACTTATGTTAAACGACCCTAAACTAATATGGCAAACTTTAAAAAAAAAGATAACAAATGAAACAAAGCCTCATTCCCCCAGGTAGCATTACTATGGAAGATTTGCTGTCTGTCTTGCCATTTGGAGGCCGCTTTGATCTGGTGAGGGTACAAGGCTCCACTCTGAAGGAAGCTTTTGAGCACAGCGTGCACAGACACGGAAGAGGAAGTGGAGAGCTGCTGCAGGTTGCAGGTAGGTTTTCTTCCTTCCTCTTATCAGTTTTCCGAGGCAGCTGTCCCTTCTGTTGGCATCGTTTGTGTTACGCCTGGGAGCCTCTTTAAGAATAGAAAGCAAGCTGGCCATCATCCTTACCCCCAGCCTCACGCAGGCCAGCTGACGTTGCTTCTCCTGCGTATGTTCGGCTGAGCGGCTGCAGCACAGGCCATCGCTGTTCCCTTCAGCAGTGACAGGATTCCCAGGTGGTTCAGTAACCCGTCACGGCAGCAGTTGAACACTCCAGCTAACTACCAGAGGATGTAACTGAGCATTGCTGTAACACAGCAGTAGCTGAAACAAACTCCAGTTCTTTGTGGGCAGCCAACCTGAAACCTCAGACTAGATGTCTCTGCCAGTTACTGCCGAATTTCAGCTCATCAGAATCACTTTGTGCCCTTGTCTAACGATCACTGACAGTTTTAGTTAGTCCAAGTTGGCTATGGAATTTCTCCAGTGAATTTCTAAATATTTTAGAGATGAACAGTTAAACACGTGCACATTTCTCGAATTGCAGCTCCACATGGATGTCTTCAAGGCCAGGCTGGATGAGGCTTTGAGCAACCTGGTCTAGTGGAAGGTGTCCCTGCCCATGGCAGGGGGGTTGGAACTAGATGGGCTTTAAGGTCCCTTCCAACCCAAACCATTCTGTGATTCTATGATTCTACCCAGGTGTGTGCTACACTGCGATCTCGTTTCTTCCTGCTCTTTCTGTGATGCAACGCAGTTTATTGCTTATGTAGCAGAAAACCTAAGCTTCAGGGGCAGGGGCTGAGGGAGGTTTCCCCCTCCGTGCCTCTCTCACCAGGTAGCCCGGTGATGGGGGCATTAGTGATCTCAAACCCCCGCATGCCAAGGACACAACTCACATCTTGCACACGATTCACCACTAAGTTACCAGGTTTTCAGGCACCACTGAGGTACAGCAGCAGCAGATCTTCTGCTGGCTGCCTTCTCACAGAAAAAAAGACAAGTGGTAGCCCTGGAAAGGGTTCAGGACAGAAGATCCAGAGCAGGAAGAGCACCAGGGTTGGAAGAGCCTCTGTGCTTTGGACAAGGTTCAGTAGCTTCCTGATCAGGAAATTGTTAGCATCGTTGTTCTGGGGGCCCAACTCTCCCCAGGCTTTCACTGAGGAAGGCTCACAACCGGAAAAGTTACTCCTGCAGTGAGTAGAAACTGCAACGTTCAGCCCAAACCTGGCTTTCTTTTTTCAGGACAGTACTTATTATCCATAATAGCTGCTAAGTTAGGGTGGCTGCCTGGTTTTAGCAGTCATTTCCGACAACAAGACAGTGGAATGAGAAAGCATATGACTGCAGAAACAAGGGAAGGTATTTTTGTCTTGAAGTATCCTAGTCCCATGACCGGTAATTTCCCAGTGGAATAGTGATGAGAACAGACGATCAAGTCAATAACTGAGGTGGGACAATACACTTCAGCAATTCTCTACCATGATGAATTTCCTGGATAACTACTAATTATTGTATAATGAATATATGGTATTAACTGGTACCACTCAGAACAATATAACCTCTCAGTCATGTAAGCTAACACAAAGAGTCTGTTGAAAATTACGGAAGATACGACTTCTGACTGTGTATGTTCAATAGACACGGCATAAAGGACGACAAGTCTACCCGCGTACAGGTCGGGATGTCAGGTCTATCCACCTGTGCGACAGGAGGTCTAATCCCCACTGCAGGCAGAGAAGACAGGTCTACCCAGTCTGTGGGAAAGGAGGACAGGTCTATCCCGAGTACAGGCTGCGGTAGTATGGGCAGGTAGGACGGGTCTACCCGCAGTTGTAAGAGAGGCTAATGAGTATAAAATTAGAAATCAGATTAACTGCAAAGTGTACATTTCTGACACTTTCTCAAGAAGTGATTGCTTATAAATCGTGCAAATTATGATTATTTTTCAAAGATGGCTCACTTTTGGACTTTTGATATTAACACAGAATCATAGAATGGTTGGGGTTGGAGAAGGGACCTTAAAGCCCATCTAATTCCAACCCCCCTGCCATGGGCAGGGACACCTTCCACTAGACCAGGTTGCTCAAAGCCTCATCCAGCCTGGCCTTGAAGACAACATGTTTCCATGTTGTTTAGTGCCATAGTAAACCCAATTCTCAGTGTTTTGAATAAACCTGCTCTGTTTTTCTGGAAAGCACGCCGCACTTTTTCAGGCCCAAGCTACTCAAACGTGCATTCTTATTTTATAGGTATCCACGTGGCCTATGATCTCTCCAGAGCCCCAGGAAGCAGAGTCGTTAGTTTAGAAGTGCTTTGCACAACTTGCCGAGTCCCAGCCTACGTCCCGCTCCAGATGGATGAAATATACAATGTGACTCTTCCCTCCTATATGTTGTTTGGAGGAGATGGATATCATATGCTGAAAGACAAAAATCTGGGATACAGTAAAGGTAAGGATGGGCTCCAACAGGGTAGCAGACAGTTCCCAAAACTTAAAAGAACTTTTTACAGTACAAGTCTCAGACTTTTGGCTTTTACTGGATAGATTGAATTTGTGTCTGATCTGACGGCTCTGGATTTAAAAGCATGCATTTATCAAAAAAATTTTCCTTTTGGACCTTCATTACAGACTGTGGTTTTGGACCTACAGGGTGTTTTAATCTGAAATTGATTCTCACAAGTGGGATTAGTGGTTTTCATCACATTCATCCTACAGCCTGTACGCTGGAGGCGGGGGTCAGGAGCTGTAGTTTTCATTAAGTACCCATTTATGTAGAAATCAATTCACACAGAAAAAGCATTAGGAATAATGACAAGGAACAACTTGAGAGGTTCTAGTAGTCCAGTCCAGCAGAGGAGCAAAACTATGATGGCTTTTAAGGTGGAACTGTTGCACTTTAGGATTGTAAGAGCTCGTATCAGAAAGGGCTCGTAAGACACGGTGGGCTGCAGTGACTCAAGGGGGTCTTCCACTGTAGAAAATCCACATCATACTCTGCGTGCACGCAGCAGCACACAGACTAGAAATTCTTCTCAAAAACAAGTAAAATTGAATTTGAAAAGGTTTAAACGATGCTTTGCCAGCTCTGTAGCACCCTACCCCAAACAGGTGGGAAGGAGGTGATCTCCTCCTACCTAAATCTGACTGGAAGTTACCATCGAAAGCAGAAAGATGCAGACACACAAAAATGCACGCAAGGAGAACTCTTAATTTTCTGTAAAACGTGAGTTGCTACCAAAAATTCAGGCTCCAAACCACCACGGATGTTTTATCTGCCCACAACAACTCTCCGCACCCCCACGCTGTCCCGATGGCAGGCCCCAGCTCAGAACGACAACCCGCAGGAAAGGGTTGGGATTTGAGCTCAAATGGCTAGTTTGGACAGATTCTTAAATTCTGGGTGAGAGCTGGGCTGCTGCTGAGAAGGCTGTCTCTGGTTTTGTTTTGTTCAGGGGAACCCGATATCGAGGTTGTTTCCCGTTACCTCCAGAGAATGAAGAGAGTTTACCCAGCTGTTGAAGGCCGAATAAAGTTCTCCTCTGGAAGCCGTATTGAAGGAAGTCTTACCCTGATCTCTCTGTTGTTCACTGTAGCATTCTTGCACACCTGATTTTTGCTTGCTACGGTTTCGTTCAGAGGGAGGCAGGAGAGATGGTGCTGCCAAAGGGGAGAGGGAACCGTTCTCTTTCCTTACACCTCGGAACGAACGAGCGTTTTGATTCTGCACGTCAACAGCGGGCAGCACCTGCAACTGCCTTCAATCTGGCGGAGTCAGCGACGCACACGGTGCAGAACGGGCGGGCGGAATTCACCACTTCTCTTAGTTTGAATTGGCAGGTACGACCCAGCTTGCGTTAAGGCGCAATTCAATCGGATGTTTCAAGCAGCAAAGTACTGGTTAATGTTGACGCTCTGTCATAAAACCCCCGCCCACCAAAATGGGATGGTTTTAACTTATCAAATCCTTTGGGCTGCTCTGGGTAGTGAGTTGATTAAGGATCTGATTCCAGTAATGTAAACCAGCTTCAGGGATCGGGTTCATTACAGCTGTTCATTACAGATCAAGATCCCCTGATCTCTGCTCAGGGTTAAAGCTTTCCATCTAGTAATTCCACTTTGCTTCCCGTATCATGCCGACGCCAATTAAAGTGCTGGACTAAGCCCAGCGTCATTAAAAGCACAAGGTCCACTTATATGCAACTTAAAAAAGTTTTTCCATCTTACTTTCCAAGATGGAGCGTCTCACTTATTAACGGGAAAGAGGAAAGGAAAGCTAGATTTGGTTTTCATCCATTTTAGCAAACTGAGTACATACACTTCACTCTTTAACATAACCAGTTTGGGGACTGTGTCTAGAGTGAGAACACAATCTATGTTTCATAGAAAAATACCCAATTTTACACCTTCTTCCAAAGAAAAAGGGATCCCTGACCACTACCCTGCACCAGCCGTGTTCAGAGAGAACGTTGGATTCGCGCATGGACTCCTGCAGCACCGTGGCAACCTTCGGAAGTTGCCCAGTGACGCGGCTTGTCGCAGCATAACCGGGCTTTATCGTAACCTTGATCCTATTGGGAGTATAAAATGGGAAATCAGATTAAATGCTAAGTGTATGCTCCCGATGCTTTCTCCAGAAGTGATTGCTTATGAATGGTGCAAATGATTATCTTTCTAACATCGTTCACTTTCGGACTTTGGACATTAGCATGTTTCCATGTTGTTTAGTGCCGTAGTAAACCAACCTTCAGTGCTCTGAATAAACCTGCTCTGTTTTCCTGGAAAGCGCACTGCATTTTTTTAGGCCTGAACTACTCGCCTCAAAGCCAACACACCCACAGATCCCGAGGAGATGGTGCACAAAGATAACCATTTAGTATGCTCACACTGCAAGACCTCATTAGTTTCCAGACCAATTCAAGGGTTGGGCATGGAAATATCTGGACCACGGAGCTGTGTGGGGTAAGTCGTGTGAGAACAGGGACAAAAAACAACCACCAACCTCGCCACGCTACCGGTTGTGATGTGGCGTTGGTGATTTGTCAATACCAGCCCCTAAAGTTACTAATTTACAGAAGGATCTTCCCCAAATCAACATCAAACCCGTAACAGGGTGCCCTTGGGGACCGGGCTGTACCTGCACGTTAATTTCTGAAGTTGTAACACCACCTTTGGGCATACCCAGAGAGAGCTGGGTCTGTTGAGCTGGGAGAAGAGGAGGCTGAGGGGGGATCTTATCAATGCTTATCAATACCTAAAGGGTGGGTGTCAGGAAGGTGGGGCCAGGCTCTTCTCAGTGGTGTCCTGGGACAGGACTGGGGGCAACGGCCATAAACTGGAGCACAGAAGGTTCAGCCTGAACATGAGGAAACCCTTCTTCCCTGTGAGGTGACAGAGCCCTGGAACAGGCTGCCCAGAGAGGTGGTGGAGTCTCCTTCCCTGGAGACTTTCAAAAGCCGCCTGGACTTGTTCCTGTGTGATCTACTCTAGGTGATCCTGCTCTGGCAGGGGGGTTGGATGAGATGATCTCTAGAGGCCCCTTACAACCCCTTCCACTCTGTGAATCTGTGTAAATAACACTTGAAGTTCATCTGAAAAACAGAAGGAAATGGTATGCAAAAGTGGCACAGACGGATGATGTTGTTGACAGAGCACGCTCATACTGCATCGGACCGGTTCGCCTGTGAACGGAGAAAGGGGGTGTTGTCTGAAAGGAAAAAAATCGAGGAGTGCCTATTAAAACATCTCTGTATTGTTCTGCGAGCAAAGCACGCTAAAAATCCAGACCAGGGTCCTTTTCAAAGCCTCTTTTATAAAGGCTGGGCCAACAACGCAAGATTCACAGGCAAAACCTTCCACCCCAAACCGCGACGAACAGACCTCGCATCCTCTTTTCTAAGCCCGTGAAGAGGCCGTCGCAGAAGAATAGTGACAAACCCAAGGAAGAAACTGCAGAAAAATAAAGGCTGAAGTAAAAGGCAAAACCACTTCTCACACCCATTATTATTTTCAGACTGCTCTAGATTTGAAGGTCAGATATTCAAATAAACTAAATGACATGATTTTCCACGCTTACGGAAAGCACAACGGCCAGAGATAGTTCTGAGGCGATTCGTACGTAATAGATTCAATCACGTAATTTTGTTTTCCAAAGCTTAGGAAGGTTCGTTAACACCATTAAAAATAACTTCAAGGGAGTATTCTATAACTTCTTCCGAGCAATTCTTCTACGTATCCTTTAAGGATGACAACAGCAACTGCTCTTTCAGCACAGCATATGTTCCCTGGTCTCCCAGCTGTCGTCTTTTATGCCATCCCATAACTTCACACAGATATTTCAGGGAAATTCATTTGACTTTTACTCAGAACACCTAAAAAAAAATTTAAATAAACAGTACAGATATATTATTTACTTGTAACTGGTATTAAATTTTAATGTCTTTATTGCATAAAGAGATTTTTTTTTTAAGAACTTAAAATTTTACGTTATTTACAAGGAAATGTACAGTGCAAGGGGGAAAATATCACGCGTCCATTACAACAGCCGATGTTGCTGCTGGGCGTCCAGCAAGGTCCCTGCGTTCACATCCAAGAGGACACGCAGCTGGCTTCCTTTGGACCCTGTCAAACAGCAAAGGGGAGAAACATTCACTCAAGTGCAAAGAAAAATGTGTATTTACACAGAAATGATCGAGCTGAGCTGCAATGGTTAATGGTATTGGGAAACATCCACCTGAAACCAGAGTGAAGAGAAAGACAGGCTTTCAGGGTTTTAATGCTGTTTCTCAAAATAAGTGTTTTCTTCTTCCTCTGGAAGTTCTCACCTCCCCCATTCCTAACCACTAAGTACAATGCTCTTAACGCAGCAATTTTCTGCTCTGGAAATAGCGCTCTCACGGCAGTTTTTTCCACTGGGTTTCCTTCCTTCCACTGCTAGGAATACTTCTCCTATCTCAGCTGTCCCTTTTCCTCAGATTGTGGCTGACAGACTTCCAAGGGACTGGCCATACGCTGCGTCAAAGGCAAAACTCACGTCCTGGGCAGTTTCCAGCTCCTGTCCCTTACACACGCTGCCGTTAAACGTGGGGGTGCTCAAGTGATCCAGTATCCGCACTGGTACGTGTAGGGGGATACACCTTCAAGATACCAGATCTCCAGTGCGGGAAGCAGACTGACAGCCCCGCTAATGAATACTTTCCCATTTATCCCATCACTGTCTCCCCCGCCAAAGGAGCGGTGCTCAAAGCAAAGCTCCCAAGGATGCTCAGTTTTCCCTTTAAGTGCTGACCTGCCTGAAGTATCTGTGTGTTCTCTGCTGTACCGATGCACGTGTTTCGGTACCAAGCACCTGGAAAAGGACGAGTCTCTGTCGAACAGAACAGGCATCGCTGTGATTCCTCCCCTGCCCGCGCCCAGGAGGCCATTTGCGGCCCTTGCTGTGAGGGCGCACAGATGGCTCACGGTCAGCTTGGTGTCCATCGGGACCCCCAGGCCCTTTCCTGCCAGGCTGCTCTCCAAATGGGTGAGCCTGTCCTGGTACCTGGGGCTGTTTCTCCCCAGGGACAGAACTTTGGATTTCCCTTGACTGAAGCTCATGAGGTTCCCTGTTAGCCTGTGATGAAAGGCTGCGAGAGTTGGGCTTGTTCAGCCTGGAGAAGAGAAGGCTCCGGGGAGACCTTATAGCACCTTCCAGTACCTGAAGGGGCTACAAGGAAGCTGGGGGGGACTTTTTACAAGGGCCTGTAGTGACAGGACAAGGGGTAACGGGTTTAAATTGGAAGTGGGGAGGTTTAGATTGGATATCAGGAAGAAGTTCTTCCCGGAGAGGGTGGTGAGGCACTGGAACAGGTTGCCCAGGGAAGCTGTGGATGCCCCATCCCTGGAAGTGTTCAAGGCCCGGCTGGATGAGGCTTTGAGCAACCTGGTCTAGTGGAAGGTGTCCCTGCCCATGGCAGGGGGGGTGGAACTAGATGGTCTTTAAGCTCCCTTCCACCCCAAACCGTTCTATGATTCTATGATTTTTCCAGCCTGTCCAGGTACCTCTGGGATGGCAACACAGCCCTCTGATCTTCCAGCCATTCCTTCCAGTTTTGTGTCACCACCAGCCTTGCTCTGCCCCCTCACCCACATCAGTGAAGATGTTAAACAGGACTGGACCCACAACTGACCCATGGGATACCCCCCTAGTTACTTCATTCCACTGATCGCCAGCCCCCGGGCCTGACCGGTGCCTTAAACACTATTGAAATGCATAACACACGAAGTCTTTAGTTTTTTTCAGGAGGCTGGCCAGCATTCCTATATATATAATTACTAGCTGCTGAGATACAAAAACAGTTTAGTGGAGTAAAGCAGCGGGGCTAAATCAGGTCTTGTCTTACAGCACAGAAGTCACCAGGCTACGACTTTACCCCTCTGGTGGGTTGGGCCTTCTGTTTGCTTTTCGCTGTTTGAACTCCGACGCGAGGAGGCCAGCTACGGAGCCGATGCACCAAGTAGGCTAGGTTTGCTCAGCCGGCCTCCCCTCAGGATAACGACGGAAGGTGCCCATGCTTGTTCCGACACCTTCGTTTGTTCATCATGCCAAACAAGTCACGGCTGGCTCTCCACAGTTCTCGGACACAGGGCTCAGGCAACAAACAGCTGAGCTGCGAGGGCAGCGATTTGTTTGTTAACACCCCGTTAACTCTCCAACATCTCCTGCGTGCCACGAAGACCAAGCTGTAAACGACGTAAGACTTTGTGGGGGTTTGATACGCACAAGTACCCACACCACATGGATCAAACCCGTAATGATACCCGGTATTTTGTCTTGCGTGAACTCCTTCTCCTTCACCTGGAGAGCGGGAGTGAATGCTGCCGGGACCAAACCAGAGGTAAGAAACCCTCCGGCCAAACGCTCTCAAGAAAAACGCCGCCGAACCTCAACCTGAGCTCCGCACGCAGAATTCACTTCCTAAATGGGGAAAGCGGTGGTAATCAATCATTCTCAAAAAGGCACAGGGATCCTGACCACTGATTGCCCTGCCCAATTCTACTGAAGGGCAGCTCAGACTTGCTGTATGACAGACACCTGATTTGATTTGGAAAAAGCCAATTGACAAAAATCTAAATAATCCCAATTTCCATGCTTCCAACACATTAATATAACACAGGTTTTCCTCAAAATTAGTATTACGAGGGAACAGCAGCAAAAATGCACCCACGACCAGACTCACTCGCAGCTTGACGACGTTCCGCAGCTCTCAAACAGGGTTAGCACGTACCTTACTCAGCTCTGGAAAGAGTTCCTGAATCCCGATGTCCAGCAGAACGTAAGTTAACTAAAGGAAAACAAAGAAAATTGGAACCACTCCACGGCAACACTCCTGCTCTTTATTTTTAACTCCTCTGCTACAGCCATACCTTCACCTCAGGAAATTCTGTGCCAAAAGGCAAGTTTCTCTCCTGTTAGGAGTTACCTGTTTGTTGAGCACCGGTTGCTGCATCCCGTCAAACAGAAGCCTGATGCCTTCGTATTTCGCCTCTTCCCCAATGCACTTGCCTATTAAATCTAGATCAGACACCAACAACAAACACACAAGTCATTAGGAGGCACCGCAACACAGCTACACGAGGCAGTTATAGAACCTCTGTAATTAAAAAACCAGAAGTTTAATTTAGAGAAAGAGGTCAAATTTTATCTGTTTTTTTTATGTTTAAAGTGGTAAATGGAAAACACAAACCATCCTTTCTTCCTCCCTTTCCTTCAGGGCCACACAGCTAATTATTACACTTTGTAAAATATCTATATATTGCCCTAATACGCTGTTTAATAAACCACAAGCTGAAATGTTTTAACTCCTTTCTGAATAACCCGGCAAATGGGACCCTCCTTCCTTAGATTTCTCTTCTGGCTTCATGGTGTGCCTTTTTTAACCCAGATTTAATCTGGATAAATACAAAACATAGAAGCATTCTAAAGATGAATAATATGATATGAAGTACATTTGCAAGGGTCATTTCCATCATGTCCTTATTAATCACTGTGCTACAACCTTAGTCAGCAACATTAAGTGTGATGAAATCGAGTTCCTGGGTTTTTACACCTAGTAGCAACATACTAGTCAACTCACATCTCAGCAGCGTGAGTATTGCTTAATTTGGAAAGCTAATGTGACTGTATCTGGGTTACATATCTGCTGGAACGATGAACCATGCTCACTGGAGAGTCACGAAATACAGAACCTGGAATGTATCTCATCATTTCTTCAAAAGTCTGCTTTGCCCGCTTCTGTTTATCCTGGAGAGAACGAGGTTCGGTATTTTCACAGAACACAGCATCTGCAGCAGAGACACATTGAAGAACAGGTCTTTAGGAAGCTACCGCCATACGCAACGTTGTTCAGATTCCAAGATAAGCTTCTTTTCTTGACTGGAAGGGAATTCCAGTCTTGTCAGACAACAGCCTTTCTAGCAAAAGCCTGACCGAATCCAGAATACCCCACCTGTGTAGGGGACAACCGACTTTCGCCAATTTGCTTCCGTTCTTTTCAAATTTTTAAAGCATGATCTCCCAAGTTTGGCTCAATTCTACTTAAGTTATGATCTCCTTACTTACAATTTCCTTTATGTTTTCAAAACTGTGTGCAGTATTTACAACGCGTGCTAAAAACGCTGTCTGGATCTGTCAAAAACATCAGATTTCCCTAATCACAGAATCATAGAACGGTTGGGGTTGGAAGGGACCTTAAAGTCCATCTAGTTCCAACCCCCCTGCCATGGGCAGGGACACCTTCCACTAGACCAGGTTGCTCAAAGCCTCATCCAGCCTGGCCTTGAACACTTCCAGGGATGGGGCATCCACAGCTTCTCTGGGCAACCTGTTCCAGTGCCTCACCACCCTCTCCGGGAAGAACTTCTTCCTGATATCTAATCTAAACCTCCCCACTTCCAATTTAAACCCGTTCCCCCTTGTCCTGTCACTACAGGCCCTTGTAAAAAGGCCCCCCCAGCTTCCTTGTAGCCCCTTCAGGTACTGGAAGGTGCTATAAGGTCTCCCCGGAGCCTTCTCTTCTCCAGGCTGAACAAGCCCAACTCTCTCAGCCTGTCCCCATAGCAGAGGGGCTCCAGCCCTCTGAATGAGAAAGCAAGAACTGCTGTTCGTCAGAAATATTAGGCACTCTGTTTTGGTTTTAGGCTCTGAAAGACTTCACTTCTTTCCTTTTTTGTCTGCCACAAGCTTCCTTTTTGGCTCCGTAAGGACAGAGCTGTCTCGATTCCAGAGCTTTGGCCAGACGCGTTGTTTAGATCCGACTGTAGTCAGATAATGCTTCTCTACAGCTATGAGGATTTTTAAATGCCCTTTTTTTTTTTTAAACCCTCCTCCCTACCCTTATTTGAAGGTCAAGAACACCCAAGCCCCCTCAAAAGCTCACCAGCACCACAAAGGGAACAGAGATATTAACAATAAAGGACCATGACGCAGCGCACAAGTCATTTAAAAGATCGGATGAAATATTCGAGCTCTGACACACCAACCCACCTCCATTCTGCTTTCCTTGTTCCTCGCACAACTTAGCAAACAGCTGTTTGCAGTGCTTTTTGCTGTAATCACCACTGACAGACAACACGGCTGACTCAGCACCTTTCCACAACAAGCTTTTGGAATCTTTTTGTAGGCTCACTTGATTTTTAAAGCTCCATTAGCTTTAATCAAGCATCGCAAAGTTCAGGACTTGGAAACTTCAACAGAAGGGATTTCAAGTTAAAGCAGTATTTTCCACATCGAAGACGTAATTTTTACTGACCTCTCAGCAGCGTTATCAGAGAAACCAACCGGTGCTCCTGAAACAGCTGTTCTAACTTATAATCCAAGTAATAGTCCGTGTACAGCTCCAGTGTGTTTTTGAAGAGAATTCTTCCTCCCATCAAGAGGTGATGAAGCCAGTCAGGAATGCGGAAAACTACCCTACCTGGAAAGTTATAGTAACACACGATGACAAGGTTCTCCTAATACTGATGATAAAGGAATGGTTGGGGTTGGAAGGGACCTTAAAGATCATCTAGTTCCAACCTCCCTGCCATGGGCAGGGACACCTTCCACTAGACCAGGTTGCTCAAAGCCTCATCCAGCCTGGCCTTGAACACTTCCAGGGACGGGGCATCCACAGCTTCCCTGGGCAACCAATCACTTATTCAAAAGAAAAAAAAAAGAACAATGGAAAATAAAAATATTGCAAACGAGCAAATAATATCTTAGTTGTGTTAGTGCAACACTGGGAAAAAAAAAATTCTCCAGATTGCTTATCAAATACTTCTTTTAGCTACTTTTAATAATTAGTTCCCAGAGCGTACAAGCAGCCTAGGCACCTCTGAGAAAAAGGAAGGGACCTACTCCCATAAGCTCATACTCTGAGATGCAGGAAAGAGATAAAACAACTGAGCAGTAATAAACGATAAATGATGATGTTTTAGCACTTTGTTCTTAAGTTGTATATTGTTAAGCTTGCAAGTGCTGAATTATATACGAGTACTAGAACAGACTTATTTCTTACCAAAGAACATGAACTTCCCATTTGGCATAAAGTATAAGAATAATTAAGAGAAATCACTTCTTACCAACATACATCAAGTAGTCATAAACTCCTTCTACAGTCATCATTTCCATGAAGTAGTTCTGGTTTTGTCGTCTTTCTGTATTCTCAGAGCGGTTTGCATTATTCTTGAATAAATCATTGAAAAGCTAAAAACAGAAACGTAAGACTGAAAACATCGCATTCAAAGGCAAAAGGAATGCCATCGGCTCCTTGTGTGGAATTTTTTTTTTTTTAATTAGGAGTAGCTTTTTTCCAAGACTTTTCAAAGAACTAATTAGTTTTGTTTTTAAAAACACACACAAACCTACAACCTCTTCACTTTCCAAAGAGGGATTAAAAAAAAAAAAAATCCAGAGCATCTCACATGTTGCCAAGATACCTGATGACAACCAAAACACCTGGATTCAGAACAAATCAGCAGGGTTACTGAGACATTAATTCATGAGCCCTTTTGCTCCTGATAACTCCATGTATCCAGACTTTTATCACAGGCTTTGATTCCTTTGATGCATCCTGTTATGTCAATAAGGTGCATAAAGGATATAGAGTTTGTCAGCCTTAAATCACAGGGGAACCCTACGACATCAAGGTGTTCTTAAAATTTCCTGCTGGCTTCCATTCTGAAATAAATACAATGGTTTCTGGACAAAATATCCAACTTTTCACACAGGGAAATCCCTTTTTTCCTGCCAGCTTGATTATTTATAGCAAAAACCTCACAAATCTTTAAGTTACCAAAGTATGAGTTTCTTTCCACTTACCCCATTCTCCCTTTCCCCCCCACCCCCACCCCTTTTTCCCCTTTATCCTTTTGCTCTCCCAGATTCTGGCCCCATCACCAAGATCACTCCATTTCTTTGCCTTTGGTTCTTCTCCAAAAGATACCATTATACTACTCGTAAAATCCCCAAAACCTCTTTCCTGCATCCCATAAAGAGTCCCACACCACCTAGGCAGAACTGCCTTCCCCCTCTCCCCTGCCAAGTCTTTGGGCTCCAGCAGCTGGAAAGGAGGAGTTCTCTGAACCCTGAGGCTCTCCACATTTGACAATACCTTGCAGTCACCGTAAACAGTTTATTTTAAACTGGCTTATCCCCAAAATCGTTGATCTAAAGATTTAAAAAAAAAAAAAAAAACCAAAAAAACACCACAAAAAAAACCCCAACATTTTATACAAAATAATCTGTATTATGAAAAGAAAGTTCAAAAGTTTATGCCAAGCTTCTAAAAAAAACCATCCCAGAACTAGAAGCCAACGCAAGGTAATTACAGCGCTGCCTGGTTCGAGATGACTGCTACTGCCACCCCTTTTCTGTATCGCCCCCAGGTTATAAACAGTCCCGAGGAACGGGAAGCAATTTGCTTGTATGCGGTCCGCTTCCTGTAGCGCGGTTCTCCCCAGAATCAGCAAGGACCTAAAACATCCAAATCCCACCAGGCTCCGAACCACGCAAGTCTCTGAACAGAACGCGCTCTCGGGAGAATTTACATCAGGAAATCTGGCAAGACTCGGGTTGCGGCTCGTACTTCTTCAGGCCCCAGCGTTCGTTAAGCGCTGAAGCGCCGGCATTAGCCCCCCAAAGTTCCCCAGAACGAAACGCCACCACGTTATTATGTAAACGACACGGGAGAGCGAACGTGGTGGGTGCACTGGTGGGTGACCAGTGTCCAGGCAAGTAACAAACCTAAGCAGAACGCACGATCGCTCACTCCTACTGTTAGAAAGCGTCCCTGGCACATGGTTAAAAAAAACCCTGTATAAACTCAAGCCTGTATCCTCCTCAGTTGTGAGACTGGGACCCCGAGAAAAATCTTATTAATTATTGCAACTTAAACAACAGCCTCATTTATTTTTCAGACACACCCCGCGACGGGACAGAGGCGATACACGCCGAGCCAACTCAAAGCAGCCCATTGTGCAACGCAGATAAGGGTTCAGAGGAGCGCGTACAGGCCAAACTCAATCATTAACAGCAGCCTGGTAGGACACCTATAAAAACAAAAAATCAGGTGGCAGAGCCCACCTTCGGGCAAAGCTTTCTAACCGTTATTTCAACTTCCACCCCAAAGCAGTATCTTTTGAACGCTGCATGTCCCTCTGCACCTCACACATAACAGTTCCTTGCCCGCTGTGAAGCTCTGAGAGCCAAGTCCATGAGCGATGAGAGTCTGACGGACGCGGCAGCTTTAACACGAAGCGGCATCGCATCTCCGCTTGGATGTTTTGCACTTCCCACGATTTTGGCCCAGAGGAAAGCCAAGTGAAAGACACACAGCTGGATATTTAATACATAAGTCGGTTATAGTCACAATTCCAATAAGCACAGGATTTTGCTTTTACACTTTTCTGGGCATCTTAGTATCTGAGACATAATATGACGCTCACCGTTGTAATCAGACTAAAAAAAGATAAGCAAGACGAACTCTAATGCTATCATTCATTATTCAGATCTTTAAGATTAAACAGTAACTGCGATTATAACGATGAAATATTCTTAAAAGGCTTTCAATGAGGACATTCCATGGCTTGGTATTGGTTAATAATGGAAGCCAAGCTCCTGAAGCAAGAGAAAAGCAAAAGGCCTGTATTAAGACCAAAGTAATCCCTTGTACAACAGGCTATGTACTGTACCTTCACGGGAAAAGCTGGCAAAGTAAGCAAGTGCTTTGCCAGCATACTTACTTTGCGAGTAGGTAATGAGGCTTACATAAAACGCCCAACAGAAAAAAATAGTTACTCAACAGTTAAGCGAGTGCACATGCAAATACACACCCGAGCACTCCAGCATAGGTGTGAAGTTCATAGAAGCAATACCACGATTAGGAACAACATCCACAGCCAGAGGCATGGACCTCGCCACCGTTTTTCCTGCTCATTTGCCAAAACAGGTGACTACACCGAAGTGTGTATGTGGTGTCTGAACCACTGTTAGTGTACTGAAACACACCCGTGTCTTCCTCCAAGGAACTATGCATAAACACACAGCACCCTGCTGGTGTTCCAAAAGCAGTTTCTCTTGCTGTCAGCAGGTCATCGCAAGCCAGCAGAACAATGCCCTTGCAGGCACGCTTTGCAAAGCATCAGCTGAGAAATTCTGACCTATTCTAAAGAGTCTGACAAAATCGTAGAATCACAGAACAGTTTG
>NW_010241914.1:19333-23288 GCF_000690775.1 Eurypyga helias | reverse complement strand
CCGGGCAGCACCCCCCCCCGGGGCAGCACCCCCGGGCAGCCCAGGTGCCGCCTGGCCAAGCAGATGGCGGCAGCTCCATGGGCTTCTTGCCCTGTCCTCGGGGGTGGAGGCTTTTTCCCCCGGTAAATGCCGCAATATTTGGACATCATAACTGCAGTTTCAGGGCAGTCCATCCTCTCCCCATTTATGCCCAGGAGATCCTGTCACTCTGGCTGAGAGGGAATAACCTAAGCGTGGAATTGGAGCACACTGAGCGTGTTGCCATTCATCTAAAGTCACAGTTTCAGCCCTTTCATTAAAATGGTGTAAAATCACGCACAGACCCAACACTGATCTAAAACTGGGTTCCATCATTTTAGTTGAGACTGATACCAGTCAGATTTAAATGAAAAGTGCAAGGAGAGACAGTTTCTGTTGATTAAAGTTTATATTGATTAAAAGTGCCCCCCGAGAGTTTAAATTGCTCTTCAGTTCTTAACAAAATTGCAGCTTGAACCAGTGAAGGCGTACATATGGACAAGGTGGGTAAATGTTTTTCAACTTTCACAAGTTCACCTATGTATTTTCTTCACTGTTCCATAAATTAGAAAACTGAGGCCACAGAGGAACATTACTAAAGGAAGAGCATTAGTTAGGGCAACAGTATTTCTTTATCTTTAGTCCAGGTGGGTGTTAGAGCATCTTTTCTTTCACTTCACGATAACAGTTGGATGCACAGATGTTCTGTTGTGAGAAGTATTTGTGGAGTATTTTACATGCAAGTTCATTATTCTGTACAACCTTGTAGCTTTTGTTGTTGTACATCTCAGAGTATACAAGTCACTAAGCATGGTGAATAAAATTTCATAGAATCATAGAATGGTTTAAGCTGGAAGGGACTTTAAAGACCATCCAGTTCCAACCCCCCTGCCATGGGCAGGGACACCTTTCACTAGACCAGGTTGCTCAAAGCCTCATCCAGACTGGCCTTGAACACTTCCAGGGATGGGGCATCCACAGGTTCTCTGGGCAACCTGTTCCAGTGCTTCACCACCTTCTCCATGAAGAACTTCTTCCTGATATCTAATGTAAACCTCCCCACTCAAGTTTAATGTTGTCTTACATCCTGTTCCATCATTCTGTCATTCCAATAGAGTGATACCCACAGTAACAGGTTCAACCAGGGAAAATATTATTCATTCAGCATTCACACTGCATGGTCATCTAGGATATGCATGAGATCTCTGTAGCCTAAACCAGAAGTGCTGAATTCACAGTCCAACCTTGTCAAGATAAATTATTTAGCCTAAAATTTCACTTCCAGCTGTTCTTTTTCTTGTATGCCTCTGGGTATGGGCAAGGAAGGACTTGCCTTCTGGACGAGTTCTTCTGAGAGCAGCAGCCTGCCCCTACCTGCCTTTTTTCATTCCATTTGCTGGGAGCTGGCAGGAGTGGGGATTGCAGTAGTTAGAAGTAGTGATTTTTCTGGCAATATTAAAGGGCTTAGTCGGCCTTGAAAAATTAAACTGTAGGTACTCTTCTTCACACTTCAATTGCTTTCAGCTATTGCTGTCTTAGAGCTATTTGATTTGTATCATGACCTGTAAAACATGATTGTCAGGGACAACAATGCAAGTTTGCTGTAAAAGCACACCTCTTGGCTGCTCTGGTGCACACAGTGTAATCTGTGCATAGCACCACTGATTTCTGTGCTTGCAGCAAGCACTTCAAGGATTTGGTGGCTTTACTGCCTCCAATTTGATAAATTTTAACACTCACATTACATTAAGTAACACTTCAGTTATTGCCTGCCCTTAGATGTTGTGTAGCCCCTCTGCAGCCTGTACGTGGGGTGCTTGGTCCCAGCAACACTGCCCCGTATTTATTCCACAGAAACATTCTGAAGATGTTAGGAAGCTGACCAGCAAATAAACAAAGATGAGAAACAGTCATCACAAGACAGTCAAGAAAATAAGCACTTCATGCCCTATACCAGATGAGAAAGTGAGACAACAAGGGGTTTGTCCTTTGGCTGTTGGACAGATCGGTAAGGACTTTATTTCTGCTGGTGGTCACTCCACAGGGACTAAAGAACGGGCCATCTATCACAGAGACAGACATCAGGCAGCACAAAGAGTTCCTCTTGAAGACATGCTCTCTCTAAAGCTGAAGGGCTCAAAAGAACATTTTTTTAATTCAAATTTTTAGTTTCTTCAATGCCGCATTATAAAATGGCATTTCCCTCCCCCCACAGCTCAGTTCTGAGTTTGGCCATATGAATTTTGTAGGCTACTTCAGCTGCAAAATACACTTTAGTGATTCAGTGAATTTCTTTCCCATGAGTCTTAATGACACTATTTAAATACAAATTCTATTTTATGGAATTAAAAGGAACAGCATATAACTCACCTCAAACACAATATAATCAAAATAAATCAATGGATTACTAAGGAGTTTCTTGCATGGAAACTGAAGTCACGTCATTAACGTGAAACCTGTGGTTCACAGTAACTGTACGTCATACTTTGCACCCAATAAACTTCTTGAACTAATCATCTTCTAACACAAAGTGGTAAAAGGCAATTTTGTATAAATCTCCCTATTTGAAACACACGTCTTCCATGTTTGACAAAGTGCCTTCTAGCTTTAGACCAAACATTCATGCAATGTTCCAAATAGTGTCTTTGTTCTTAATAATTCACAGTAAATTCCCAGTCTGCCAAGGGTAACTTCACTACTGTAGAAACAGTCTTCAGAATCTTTAGGCATGACTTGATGAAACTTAGCCATAAGGGTGTCCTTATCTTCCTGTAATCTTCTTAGTACTGGTTATCACCAAAAAAAAAAAAAAAAAAAAAAAAAAAAATTCAGAGAAAAAAAAAAGAAAGAAAATAATTGAGTAGTCCCAGCAGTTAGGTATCCAAATATAGTTGTTTACAAGATTTGGACTTCAACTATCAGATAATCCCCAGTGTGTTGAAGGAGAAAAGTCATGACAATGACAGGCTGTATTTATTATATTTAGGATGTGCTTAGAAGAGTTTTTATGCATGTTTTAAGAATTTTTTTTTCCCTTGGAACATCAACACGGGATGAAATCTGAGAAACACAGGCATGAGAAAAAAACCTCCAACCATTTGTTGTGATTTATGTCTTGTAAGGAACTCAAAGCAATCTGGATTTGGCTGACTTCAATACTGTAAAAAGGCAGGAAAACAGCATTTAAAAGTATGGGTCAGTTTTTAAAGATACACTCAATTCCACTTCAAATCTGCCTTGGAGTGAGTCCATAAGCAGACAACTCTCTAGATTAAGAGGCCCCCAGATCTCAGCAACATCCTGGTGAGAAAACAAGTATAAGAAAAGCTATTGATGATATAAGTGATGATTGGTATCGTATCCCCTGAAAGTCTGCTCAATACTTTTCAGTAAGGCCTTTCAAGACGTTTCTACAAGATTATGGTGATTTGGGTTTTTTTTCCCCCGTATCTTAAAGCGAAATCATATCTGTGACGAAGAGCCGTCATGTTCTTGTCATTTGGTAGCAGAAGGCTGTCAACACAATCTGCGTCTTCGCACTTTTTTGGGGGGAGGGGGTGGTATTGAGGGATTTTTGTTGCTTGAGTGGATAGAAAAACCCTACAGTTTGTCAAAATGTTGACTTTGTGTAGAGACCAGATAGTGCCGCGTGCAGAAGACACTGGTGTGTCGGGCAGGGGAGGCTAGGGCTCTCTGGAGCTCACAGTCCTGCCATGCCTCACCTCCTGCCATGGGGCAAATGGATAGGCTCAGGGAATAGTGAAAAGCAGGCAAAAAAACTACACAATCTGGGCTGTCAAGAGATCAAGTGACATTACAGTAATTGCCACTCTCTTCAGTAGAACATAATGATGGCAGGATTTCAAAAACAGAAGGCAAGTTACAGCTTTTTAGAACAAAAATCTTCTTCTGTTCCTTTGAAACTGATTTTTGTGTA
>NW_010241914.1:0-19322 GCF_000690775.1 Eurypyga helias | reverse complement strand
GAAAAGATCAGTGTTTCTACAGCTGTCTCAGATGCTTGAGGAATTTACAAACCAGGAATTAATGTCTCCTACCCACAGCAGAAAGCTCTTGATAAAGGTGGGTTTTTTTCTTTCTAATCATATACTCTGGACATGTTACAGCAGAATCTATTGTTACCAATACTCTAATATTCAGCAACTTTCTGATTTTTTTTTAAAGAGTATCTTTTTGAAGTATCTCTTTAATGATTTTTTTTTTTTCCTGGGGTCTCACATACTTTCTAGATTCACTGGGGAAAAAATCCCACCATATCTTACATATATCTTTAAAATTTGTTTCCAGAATCTCACAGTGCTGAGTATGTATGTGTTCCAAAAGGACTTCTTATACAGGTAAAACTTTTATAGAAACGCTATTCACCTTTCTGCAGAAAGAAAATTTGAAAAAGTGTGCATTATAGAAACTTCAAGAAGTGGGATTATGCAGCTTTTATATAATGCCTGGGCCACTCCTTAACTCTCTACACAGATAGGTCTTCCGTGTAACAAAACTATTTGCAACTACCTTCTCTTGACAGAGGTGTAAAACATCCTAAATTAGCTTCTTCATTCCACTGCTAATTGATTTTGAATCAGGGTGAAGAAGGGAATACATACAAAAGGATAATGTATACTTTCTTGAATCTTAATGTGTATCTACAAATGGTGGCTTCCCATTCATACTATTCTGTTTGAGCTAAAGATAAACAAACCATCTCTCCTTCTGAATTCAGTTTTAGAACTTCTGTATATCCTGACCTTTGCAGTCTTGTGCAGATAAGATTACCAACAATTTCAGTGGGCTCAGCATGTAGCATCTGACATTTTCAAGATGCTATATGCTAACACCCTTCTATTACTTGCATATTAAACCCCCAGCATCGCTGGAAAGTAGCTCTACCTTTGGGTAGTACAAACTTTAAAAAAAAAAATCTTAGTCTTGTCATTTTTATATTAAGGTTGCACACAGTCAGAGAAGATTTCCAGCAAATCTCACCTCCTTTCCCATGCTTTCTTTGAATTCAAGCAAGATCAGGCCAAAAATAGAATCTCAGCCCTTCTCTACCTCTTTCCCCCTCTGCCTTGTTCAACAATGTATGAAACTCTATACCTTCCTCCTCCTTTATCATCAAGATCAGGGAACAGCCAGTTCTTACCATCTGTCAAAATAATGCCTGTGTAAATCTGTTGAAAATCTCAACTGTTCAGATAAATACACTGTGTTGTTTTATTCGTGCATTACTTTGCACTTCTTCCTACAGAAACACACTTATGTAAGCACTGGAAAAGCTACTTCAAGTTAATCCTTATTTACACCTGATTTACTCTTGTGTTGACTCACTGTGATACAATGTCATCTTTTTTATATGAGAAATTTTCTTATTCCTTCAGGCAAGCTTGGCCAGGTTTGCTTTCCGTGATACTTTCACAAGTAACAAAGCCATACTTCTTCTGCTCCAAATACCCTTTCCAATATTTCCATTTAAGCCAATGAATCAGAAGGATTTTGAAAGAAAAAGGCCTTATTTATGGTTGGGCATACATTACTTTAATGCTTGCCTTCAGTACAGTGTTTAGAAATCAAGGTCTGATAATGCAGAGTAAGTATATTTACAAGGTTTGTTTTGCAAGTATTATGCTTCTTTATTTCTTACTGAATTTCTTATGGTAGACAGATGTTTCACCAATTTTTAGTCAGCAAGATAAGGTTCCAAAAACATTTCATAAGTACTTTTAATTTCAGAATAATAGCAATGTTGCCAAACTGGTAATAGTAAGAAATAGTAATTTTAATAATCTCATGAGCATAGAAGGCCTGAAATATACTAATGCATACATGAGCCTATTTCAGAGGTACAAAAGTAAAGTAAATGTGAAAGCACATCATCTGATACTTAGATTTTTGTAGAATATTAAAAAAAAAATTATAGACCTTGGAGGAAAATGTTTGCCTTGAAATTCAGCACCTCATAATAACCTACAGCAGCAAACTCCTCCCACTAATCATAACAGGAGTACATTCTTCTGTAAAACCCCTTAATTTTATAAAGTTCCTACTAAAAAAGAGATACATTTCAGCTTCTACTAGGTACTTATATTCTCTTCTGTGACATTTAAAATGGAATAAATTATTTCAGTATCCTTTGATTATGTTTATTGCACTATAAAGATAACCAGCTATTACACTGAAAAAAGGGATTAAGGGGAAAAAAAAAGAGCATTTTGAACAACTTGATACTTATACAGTGACTCATAAAGACCTGCAGGCACTGCCATCTATCAAAAAATAGCTGATGAAAAACGTCAGGTATAAAACTGGCAAAAACAAGGAAGCCCAAAGTGTCTGCATTCCAGATCCTTAAATTGATAGTGTTGGGGGGTTTTTTGTTGTTTGGTTGGTTGGTTTTGGGGTTTTTTTTTTGTTGGTTGGTTGGGTTTTTTTAAGTCTGACTAACAAAATTTTCAAGTGGCGAGTATTAACCTGGTTCCACAACTGAATTATTCCAGGCCAAAGAACTGGGAAACCATTCAGACAACCATTAGCAACTTTGATTGTTTAATTTGCTGTCACTTGTGTTACTTGTTTAATTATCACAGTTAATAGAAAAATGTATAGCTGCTAGTGTAATAAATTAAAATTACTCATGTCACAATTCAGGAGCACATCCATTCAGGGGGAATAAAACCCCAACAGCTTGCAATAGTGAGAACAGCTCTAGCAGGGCTTCAGCATAAATGTATACTTGTATTAAAAAAAAAAAATCAGTTGTTCTTACCTTTCTTCTTCCCCTGTAAAAAAGGTGTTACAATGTTTGATATAACGTGGTGAATATAAAGCAAATACCATAATGCCTTTATTCTGTCAGACCACCTCATACATATAAGGTACAATGGGCTGAGAGTAGCCTGCAGAAGAATTATCAGGGCAAAGAAAGGTTTTAATCTCAAAAGAAATTTAAAACATCGCAATTTGTACTGGAGAAAAGAGTTAGAGAATGTAATAAAGGAGTGCATCATAGCAAGCGGAGAAAACAGGTGAACAGCAAATCATTCAGGACAGAAATGTAACAATATTCAGAAACAAATCAAGGATATCCAGTCTGCTTCTAACAAACGGTAAGTACATAGAATCACAGAATCGTTTGGGTTGGAAGGGACCTTAAAGATCATCCAGTTCCAACCCCCCTCCCCTGGGCAGGGACACCTTCCACTAGACCAGGTTGCTCAAAGCCTCATCCAGCCTGGCCTTGAACACTTCCAGGGATGGGGCATCCACAGCTTCTCTGGGCAACCTGTTCCAGTGCCTCACCACCCTCTCCGGGAAGAATTTCTTCCTGATATCTAATCTAAACCTCCCTGCTTTCAATTTAAACCCGTTACCCCTTGTCTGTAGATCTCTTCCCTAAAGACTTGAATAATTATACATTTAGATACGTGGGACACACTGCTTTTGTCTGGTTTTTGTTTCCTATCAGTCACTCTGCAATTGCTGCTGTTGGGTGGTTTGGCATGGAAGGACTACTGACTGGTCCAAATTGCTTGAATGCTGCATAGATTTGCTCATCCATTAAAACAAACAAACAAACAAACACAAACCCACAAAAAGCCTATTTACAAAGTACTTGGGTGCATTGTAGTCAGAGGTCAAACATCAAGTGGTAGGAGGGAAACATGCTAAATCATCAAAGTAAGAGCACTTAGGAAAAAAGAAACCTACTTAGTTCTCTTAGCTGTAAATCAGAGAGATGGTGCTTGTGAGGAGGGAATAATAACCAACTGCAATAACCCAACAAACTTCAATTTTCTCTGTCTGTTTCATTACCACAGACATAGACTATTCAGATCTAATGTTTCAACACACATTTTTACTGAGTACCACCTTTCCTAACATGTTTTTTCACAGAGTAGAAAAAGTGAGAAGGGATATGAAGACTCAAAAGCCTGAGCCAGCACCTCCTTCCTGTGAGCCTGTGAGGATTTGGCCATATCTCAGAGGCAACCTGGGTATGAAGAAGAAATGCAAGCCTCTAGTATAATTTTTCATGGGCAAGAAGGTTGCAGTCTGTCATTGTAATATTAAAAACATTTATCTGTTTTTCAAATATCCAAGATATCTGAAACAGGGTAGCCACGTTTGTGAGCTATCAAATAAACACATTGGTCAAGGGTCTGTCTAGATCTTAGAAAGGTTAGAACACAACTCTTTTCCTCACACACAAGTCACTGGGATAGGAGAATGTATGGACACCTTGGATCCCATGTGCTACACAAGCAGCAGTGCATGGGATCCCACCTAGGGATCTGCAAATAGCAGAACAGCATTTTCCTGAAGACCTGTGAAAAGGCTACTGAAATTAATCGTCTGGCTTGGTCACACTTGGGATACGTTAAATAGATGGTTCCTCATCGAAACGAGGAATGTAAGGCAAGGAAGGCATCTCTCTCGGTCTGAACCATATCTTTTTTGTCTGTGTAAAACTAATTTTGTCTCACAGGGTTATTTGATTCCAGATAGCTTCTCACAACTGCGTATTTTCTTGTTTCTGCAATTTCAGTTATCAGAGTTCTCGCCTAAACCACAAGGAAAAGAAATAGCAGAAGGTCAGACAAAAATGTCCAGCCTTCTCAGACAGCTATAATGGTTATCTGGCACGCCTGGTTTCCTATCTGGAATTGTTGGTCAGATATTCCTCAGCAACCACAAAAATCCATGTGTTCCTTTCTCTCAAAAGCTATGATGATGAAATAAGCTGGCTCTTCCATTGCGGTGTTTGAGACATGCCTTCTTTAAAATACATGAGGTGAGAATTAGGTCATACATCAGGGTTGTCATGAACAGCTGAGACATACACAAGTTTGATGCAAGTATGAAAACTCCAACAGAATTCCCTTGCTTCTTGCACACATATCAAAATAGGTTCCTTCAAAAGCTATATTCATCTTTTTGACCTGCACAGCCGTATCCATACTTACCAAAATGGTGAAAGACAGCATTTCCTTGAAAACAGGACTATGAAAGTTAATAACTCGGAAGAGGATTATCTAAAAAACAGCTGATGATTTGTCAAGACTCAGTTTCTTACTGCCAATGCTGGACCACACTATCAGATGGAATATTCTGGCAAAGATTTATCTAATTACTCTGAAATGCATTTTCCATTTCATATGCTATTTAAGATTAGCATATGGGACTCTAGAAATAAACCAGAACATCGACTATGCACATGTTAGTCTATTCACATTTAATAAGACACTCTTAAGTTCCTGAAAGAAGACTACATGACTAAAATTCCAATTTGCAGCCTTTAAATGGGGAAAATATGATAAATTTCAGAAACAGAAATGTTGTATTCTCTGGTATGCCATGTTCTGGCTTAAAGAGTTTAGGTGATGTACAGAAAACAGCAGTGGAGTGAATTACAACACTGCTCACTTTATGGCCCGTTTGCACTGGTGTATTTGGCTGGTGCTAAATCCAGCATACAATATCATACTGGAAATGAAAATTTAGTTATCTACACCATAAGACAGTAGATGCTTTAAATATAGAGTGATGCACTGACATGTGTCATCTGGAAAACAGAACAGCTTATTGAGTTATGCCACCTTTGCACAGAACAGGCACTTCTACACACCATTTCAAACTTTCAGGAAAGTGAAATAAGGAGGACACACAAGAGTACTTGTTCATCTAATGTCAGCAAAGGTTTTGTGTATGGAAGCCAAAATTCCTTTTTGGTTTTGGCTGGTAGTAGGAACGTAAGTTGATAAACTGACTGTCTTCGAAAACATTTTTGCGTGTTTGGCATCAAATACATGCCTGTTTGGTGAATAATATAACAAACACAAAGAATTACTGTGCTAAGGCATTTCGTGGCATTTCTGTTCCATTCAAAGTACCGTCCTGTTGGCTCCAAAGTGATTTGGTAACATGGTCTAAGAACTGCCAAAGGTTGTAAGACTGGTATTCCACCAACTTGGTAAAATCTGTCTTATTGTTGTCCCTTCCAGACTGTAGGCATAGAATTCATTTCATCTAAGATTAGATAGCTTGCAATATATACTTTTGCAGTTGGATTAGTGGACAGAAATATGATAGGTGCAATTCATGTAACTAGTTTTGAACATTAGGATGTGACTGAAGGGCTTTTTTCTCTTCACTGATCATAAAAGGGAGCACAGAATGACAAACTGACCTGTAAGCAAATACAGACAGATAATGGGGTACCAGTCCTAGGTACAGTTGTGTGTAAGAACTGATGCTCATGAGCTAAAGCATATACACGGGGTTACGTAAAACAAGAGTTGTATCAAATTTAGTTTAGGTAGGACAACGATCTTCGGGAGACACTTTTAAGGTTGTTGACGTTATAACAGACTAACTGGCTCAAAAGAGCACAGATGGGTCAAACAGAGCTGACATGGTCTCACTACCTTCACCAGCCATCAGCTATACATCTCCATAATACAGTACAGCAGCATGGAGCTGTTGATCACGTGTTGCTTACTAATGCACATTTTCCTTGCAGCATACGTTGAATCTGACACCAGTACAACAGCTGCTGTGGTTAAGAAATTTTCACATGCTTATGAAGATCCACATTGAACCTGATCTGCACCAATAAATGGATTTCTTTGATCCACCTGCAATTGCTTTACTCACAGAAAAGATGCCTGTAATGAATCTGATGTCCCAGAAAGGTGTAGGTGAGAAGAATGGTCTTCACCAACATCAAACTTGGTCACCAACACATCAGCCTTCTCCAACCAATTGTTCTCCTTCTCCAATTTTTATCCTGGATTGAGATTTTTACAGTACCAATGGACATCGCTGATCACATTTTAGATTCCAGTGCACTGCCAGTTTTCACATGTAGCAAACCGTAACAAGCTATTCTGAGGATGAAGAGCATTATGGACGTGGTCTACAGGTGACCAGGAGCTCTCGATCAAGACCAGCAAATAGTTCAGTACACTGAGCATCACCAGTGAAGCAGCTTTTGCTTGATGAGATGTGCCAGTTCCTAGATGGATTGTTTAAATCACAGCCAACTTTACAGAAATCTGACATTCAGAGTCACACTTAACACTCTCCTCACTGAGCAAAACTAATGCAAATTACATATTATTGACATTCAGATAATTGGAAGACCTTATCCAGGGCAGCAGTACAATCTAAAAATTATACACACGTTAGCGAAGTCATCCAGTTATGTCTTTGTTTTAATGAATTTTTTAAACATTTGTATCATCAGACAAAACATTTAGGTCATGAGAAAATATTTATTTCCAACAGCATGGATGTGGAAAGTTAGTTAGAAGAAGGCATGTTAAATGCTCTCATTTTTCCAATGCTGGGTCAGTTGAAACAATGTGCTGTAGTGCATATATTAACCAGTCACTTTAAGGAAATGCAAAAAGACATAGTGAAGTAGGAAGTGAGTACAAACATTCAAGGCAGTAAAAATGCAGACTACTGACACATGGCTGAAAAACGTACTATTTGTAATGCTCTTTTAGTATCACACAAAACTAGCAACTCACTTTAAAACATTCTTTGTCAGCAACCATACTTCTGACCATATGAAATTATTAAATTTAATACAGTCTTTCAGCTGGAAGAGATATTAAGGTCTAACGCTCATATCAAATGCTTAGATTTTGTTAGCTTTGCTTGTTATTTATGATAGTTTCAAGGTACTGCACTGCACCAGTATCACATAGTTGACTTTTTTTTTTCATTGATTTGTATAGAAACATGCAAAATAGTAATGCATGAGGGTTTTATATATTTGATTATAACTGGATGTATTATTGATAGAGCACACCAAGCTTTTTTTGTTACATTTTATGCTGAACTGTTCCATTTCCACAACTAACAATTGCCATCACAGTTCTCACGGCTTACTGTGTAAAGCCAGAAAGTGGAGAAAGTAAGAATGTCTTTATTTAGGACATATATTAATGAAAATAATTCTTTTCTTGATAGATATATCTATCTACATGTAATTAAGATGACATGGTATTTTTATCAGCATGAAATGTAAAAAAAAAGTTCTCCAAACACCTCAAACTAGCAGGAAAACAGAGTTAACTGGCACAACATACTCTTAAACCAGTTTTGTATAAGGCTTCAGTTTTCCTGATGAATGGGACAAAAATTTTAAGTAGGTCTGTATACATTTTAATCATTATAACTGTTTTATGTCACAATATATTCTTAATAAAATAAAAACTCTTGTGTTGTAATTAAAGATAGCTAGTTACCTTCTAGACAAATATGACTTTTTAAAGAGTAGGCTGTGTCTTAAGTATAACAAGTAGATTTAAGGTGCTTCCATATTTTTGCTTTCATTCTTAAAAAGTACCACAAATAAACAATTGCAATAATTGCTTGCAGACATGCTTCTCTTTGGCTTTTACCATATTTTTAATAGCATGTGATCCCCTGTTGCAGAATTTTATATTCATTACTTAGTTGATTTTGTAAAAATTGTGTTGTAAAACTTAATGGAACAAAATGTTGGATGCATTTCCTTTGTCACAGCTACACTTTTTCTCTTCCCTTCATAAATTCCATTTGCATCAAGCAGTAACTGCAAGCAACGATAAATTTAAAGCTAGGTTTTTTTTGCACGGTGTAAACTGGGTAGGACCAGGAGTTACTGACAAAACCAGCTGGTCATGCAAGATTAGCAAATTCTCTGTATTCCAACGCATTGCCATCTAATCTGTCCTGTTTCCCCTGACACATACTAACACAATGAAGCTGGACAATGGTTCAACAGCAAGTGCATGTGATAGTTCTGGCAAGACTATTTTTGTTTTGATTAAGCACATGTTTTATCCAGGAGGGGCTAGAAAAGCAGGGCCTTTTTCTTCAGATCATTCCGCTTCCAAAGTGCCAGACGATCAAATTCCTCAATGCTCATTTTGAAGACTTCCTGGAACTCTTCAGGGGACAAATGCCTCTTGAAAATGAAAATACAAAAGGTATCATTAAGCTATTCTGTGCACAGGAATACTTGTGCTCTTCCTAAGTTTTAAAACACACCACAAAATAATGAATTAGGTTTTGCATTTAAATTTCCAAATTGGTTCTGGAAAAGACTGCATCAAAATCTAATGAGCTCAGAGTAGCTGAGAAATAAAATTATTGATGGCAGTAGTGACTTTTTAAAAAAAAAAAAAAATCTTTTCAATATAGTTCCAACTGAGCAAAAGCTGTGGTCTTTGGGAAAAAAGATGTGTTTATACATGGTGCTTGATGACAGAGCACACTGAGACAAATTTAATCTATTCCAGGATTTTAAAGAGATTGATAACAATGTAATTTCAGAGTTGGACTTGTTTCGCCTTGATCTTTAATGAGAGTGGTGGATGCAGCACTGGTCCACTAATAGCAGCTTTGTAACAAAGGAGAGAGCATACTGCTAAATTCTTAAACCCAAAATGTGCTTATCCAAGGAGATAGACTCGTATCAGAAGTCCAAGTTGGATAAAGCTGTTTTTCTTTAAATGCCAAGAACTACACTTCCATTTGATGTTTTCCCAATTCAATATTAAAAAAAAAAAAGAAAAGAGATAAAGGGGGTGAATACCAACATAAAGAATTGGAAGGAAGCAGGATAACAATTGCCTAACGATTATTAGTATATACACAGTAAAGGCAGAAAAGAAAATATGTGTGAATTAGAAATGAATATTATATAAAATTCTTCTGGTAATTGTGGACTAACTCCTGTTCAAGCATTTTAGTAGTATTGGTTATGGTTCTGTGTTTCTGATGTGTTAATCACACACTGTCTAAAAGGGACAGATTCAATGCAATCAGAATTACAAACCGCAATCTTTAAACATGGATTCTGCTATTCCACAAAGATTTCTTTGAAGCCTGGGACCAGCCCTGTAATCTAACCCTCTCCTCTCCAGCTGAGTTTTCAACTTGAAGTTCCCCATGGACAGCTCTCCTTTCAGGCACACCCAGGCAGGCCCATCTTGAGAACCCTGGTGCCTGGGGCATCCGAAAATGAGGATCCCCAAAGCTGCTAAGCACAAGAAATGCTTGGATATGCCCCACACAGCAGAATCAGGCTCATCACACATCAGACAACTGTGTTAAGGATATTGGCCCTTTTCTTTCATCTCACTGCCTCCTGGTTGCAGGACTCCCTAGGAGGTGAGAAACCTGGGTTTAACATCCTCATCACTTGAAGGATGCTTAAAGTTGCCATCTAACTCTCAAGATGCATCTTGGGAGGGTAATTTTAAAGAAGATAGAGTCCTCACAAACGTGAATAATGCTGCCAGCAAATGCTGAGTGAAACAAGTTGAAGGCAGAGGGGAACACAGCACTCCCCAGAGGCAGTGGAGCCACCGGGTCCTTTAGATTATGTTTGTACTGGTAATTCAAACAAGCCAAGGTTGTCTATCATTTGAATCAGGTCCCAGCATCACCTGGAAGAGCACTCAAATTGTGGCAGGGAGCATGCTAACATGCCCTGGTAACCCCATGATGTTTTTTTACCTGACCAGGAGGGTCACAGCCCCATTGGGTCAACCTTACAAAGCTATTTTTTTAACAAATATGAAAGCCATACTTTATTTCCACTTATTAACAATGTATTTAGCTTTGTAATGTAAATTACTCACAGAAAATTAATGAAATTGTTTATAAGAAATCACTACATTTAATTATCTTGAATGGTCATTATGGGGCCTTGTGGTTTCTTTAAAAAGGACAGTCTTGGTTTATATCCCTTGAGATTCCACATAATCAGAACAACAGTGACTAAGGGTTTGGAACTGAGCCTTCATTTTTCATTTGACCAATGATAGCAATCCACCATAAGTACTATGCATAGCATGGAACAAACACGCCATGCATATTTGGCAAAGGAGATCCTGTTTCGCATGGAAATGAGCAACATCTGACAATGTATTTTAGGAATAATCTCTCACTGACAGAATTTAATTCTACTGGGTCTGGAAAGAAAAAGTAACTTCTCTCTGCATTGATTTTTTTTCCATATTTTCATGGTAATCCAGTGGACAAATGTGAGCAAGATTAACTTCAGCAATTTCTCACAGGAAGGAACATGTCTGTAAGTTGTGGGGCTGAAAAATAAGTGTGGATGAGCGAAGTGTATCATATTTTGTTTTATCTTGCTTTCTAGATTGTGGATAAGACTTGAGATGTCCCCTGACTCAGGAGAAAGGAGTGACAAACTACATACTCAAAGAGAAATATCTCCTGAAGGTAAACCCACTTTGCCAATCATCCGAAACCATAAGAAATTTAAAACTTTAAAAGGAATGTTTTCGCCATTTTTTTTTTCTTGAGGTATATTACACCATTTCTTCCTAGAAACTGCCGTGGTCTCATCAGATCTATTTCAATGCTGAAGGTCAATGGAGGGAGAGTTGGCGAGCCCTACGTCAAGCCTCAGGCCTTTCCTGCAGGGTGCCCACACTAGCTACACTTCACCTTCTGATGAAGCTTGCTACCATTCTCAGTACAAGCTCTGAAATTCCTCCTTTCCTCTCCAAGGCCATACTTTGCCATTTAGCATTGTGCTTCGCCCTCAGGCTTAGCAAGCTTTCAGTCCACATGCATCTACCCAAGCCAGTATAAATTAGATGTGTGCTCTGCTCCTCTTACTGTATCCAGATGGCATCACCATCATTTCTTGCATGCACTCATTTTCTAATTATACTGAAGTTTTGTTTTATACCAGCATCAACTTTTTTCCCCCTCACAGAAGTTATTTGTTGGTGCTACCTGGTCCAAAAGCAGCTAAGATGTTCCAGCCCAGGGATGCAGTAGCAGAGATTGAGGCGGAGAGAGCACAAGCTCACTTATTTCCACCTCCCAGTCCTCTATGCAGTTTCTTTGCTTTTGATTCTCCTCCACATACTATCCCTCATTTCAAGGACTAACAACGAGACTGCACCATTAGCAAAGTTTCTTATTCCATCAATGCATTATCCACACACAAAATTAATTCTGGTAGAAGTAAACACTTCCCCTTGGTCTGAACCCTCTCTGAGGACACCAGTCTGAGCCCAGTGTAGCATAATTCCCACAGTTTTCCCTGCAGCTCAGAAACTTTCACCATCCCTTTCTTAAGCATCATGGACTCTAGCTTTGGGACTAACCCTAGAAGCAGCAGTGATTATAGTTCTGTATGCAAGTTGTGGATTAAACCTTGATCCCAGAAAGATGTCATCAAACTGGCAAAGCTTCAGATAAAAGTAACAAAAGTAATCATGGGTTGCAGAGTTTGATTTATGCGGAAAGACTAAAAGGCCCAAATATGTGTAAGCTTAGCCAAATGATGACTAAGGGAAAATATGGTAAATGTCTATGAGTATTTGAGGGGTCTAAACACCATGGGAATAGGCCAGTGTGGGAAGTTTATGTTCATACTTTTCCTTGTAAGCGTGATGTTAAATTTTGCCTGCAATATTGTTTGGACTTTCCTAAACCCTATAGCTTTAAGACCTAGAGCAGAGAAGATCCACCACTAAGAAACCTGAGATTGATTTATCTTTCTTCTCAGCTACTTGAAAATTAATTTTTCTTAAGTGGATTGTTACTTTGTCTCATTAGTCAAAAAATAGAAGGGAATTTGAAAATTACTCGTAGGGAACAGGGATATTAATCTTGAGGTATGAGAGAGGTAGTGTGTAAAGCTATGCTTTACAAGGCCAGTAACATGATTTTTGGGGTTGGTTTTTTTTTTAAGGATTTGATCAGCATAAAATACCCACCTATGTTAACAGTGCATCACTGGGCTGTTAAAGGAATGGCCAAACTTATTAGTAAAAGTAACATTCATGCCCTGGTTTTTTACTAGTGTTGGCCTTGTTTATATAGGAAGACTAGGTGTTTTACAGTGTGCTAGTAACCAATTTTTAATTCCCTTTGTATCAATTTGGCCATATTTAGGCAGCTTAACTCAATCTACTTCTCTGCTCTGCATCAACAGGAAAGCTGGGCATGTTGCAGACAGGAGAGTACAGAGGACAAGATTAAGGTCCCCTTCTGCCCACACTCTGAATTGACTGTGTTTAAGTCAGCTCAGTTTGGAAGCTGCACAGTGATGTTAACATGATGCTACCTGAAAACCTTGCTAAAAGATAAAGAGTTTAAAGATGGTTCTTCACTAAAATACTGCTATACTGGAGCTCTCAGCATAATATCAGCATTTTGGATATATTTAAGTGTGAGATGGCCACACTAGAAAGGATTACTGCATCATATTATCTAGATATAATTGTGTTAATCTGAGGCTTGTAAAGTCAATACTTTTCAGTCTTTTGTCCTGGATTGCCTTTCGCATCATCTTGCATGGGAAATCAGAAAAAGACAGTGAGACTGAAGTTCAGCAAAGTGCTGAGGATCCCCCAGGGTGTGTCCATGGCTCGCAGCAGTGCCTTTGTATGAAAGAGGAGAGTCGTGTCTCCGGAAGTACTGACAGCATTTCAGATCAGAGCTATGGGATCACAACTTTGGGATTCCCCTTTGGAAAGCCCAGAGGTGGCCTACAGCTTGGGAACTGAATGTTGCTGCTGTAATTCCTCACCTGGATGTCACCTATATGGCACAGCACTGTGTAAGAAGGGTCACCAACCTTGCTGTAATTATGTAGCTAGTTCTCCTAAACCATACAAATGCACAACGGAAGAATTAGAATGCCAATGTTTCTTATTAAGATATACAGAACTAAGAGCTAAACCTCCCTCCTGCAATGGAAACACTGTGATGGGAAATCCTCATGCCCTAGGAACCACGATGACTAAAATGAACAGTACAGATATGTGCTTATTTTTGAGTCTCTCAGAACAAAAGTAATTAATTGCACATTCAAATTCTTGCTCCACAGTATTATCTCAGAAAGAAGTGATGCTTTTCACTGCAAATTAATGAGGCTTGTCTCTATGTTTCTGTGGCCTGCTAAAAAGCCATTAATCATTCTAAATAGAGTTATGATGTTTATTTCATTCGATGAGATTTCTTTTCCCCAAAAATAATTGTACTTCTAATGAAATTCAGAGATCTTCAAACCTAATACTTAGGACCATGACATTAGTGTGAATAAGTCACAGGCAGGGAAAATTGCAATTAACCTACAGCCATACTGCAGTAAGCTGTGACCATGTCATGCTCCACAAGCATGTTTATTCTGTGTCAGTAATTGGATGGAAGTCCTCATGTGAAAACCTGCTGATGTAGGAAATTCAGAGGATATCATACTTCTTCACGAGTCAGTATTGAACCAATGAACGAACACAGTGGATGGCAGGAGGTGATGAGTTGAAGACTAGAAAAATCAAAGTCCTAATTCCTGGAGGTCATTTAAAACCTCAGGTTTCTCTTTTGCTTTTTGTTTCATTATGTTCACAGGAAATGTCAGCTAAGCATTACACTGCCTTTGCTTGAATCCATTATGGATCTTTCAGCTAGTGTCTCTCTGAAGCACTGCTGTGTGATCTGTTTTATAGACTGTAATTTTAAATCGTTGACCACTTCGACTCTTTTTTGTTCAGAGTCCTTGTAACACTTCCAACTTCTGATCCACAAAATCCAAAACTAAAAGCTACAGAATCTTTTTCCAGAGTCTTCAAAATGCAAAATAGTCAAACTAAACTGGGGTTTACTGGGAAAGGTTTATCCACAGGTAAGTGAGCATTCATGAAACTAAGCAGATCTCCGCTCTTTGGGGTACTTCGGGCAAAGGTTTTGGCACATAGTCTTTTCCTGCATTCAGATTAAGGATGTTAAAATTAACTCAACTAAATAAATTTGGAACAATAATAGTCACCTCTTCCCTTTTTTTCTCCTCTCTCTACCCCTCACCTTTTCCTATGCCTCTCAAAGTTAGCCCATATATTACTTTCAGATGTCCAATCACAATTTTCTGGAAAATTTTCTCTTTGATCTACTGAATTTCAAACCCTCATTTTGCTTTCACAAGGCTTGCACTTTCCCCCCTGCTTTCCGCTGCACTGCTGGGGCTCAGCAGGCTTTTCAGAGGTTTCTTCTAAGCCTATTGCATGGCTAATTGCAAAACTGTAATTAGCCATGTGCCATATTCCCAAGGGAGTATTGAATGTTATGCTCATCTACGAAGTAATTAAGCTTCACGCTCAATAAATATTTCAAACTATTAAGTAATTACGTGACAGAGGAGGGAACATTAAGAAATGGCGAGAGTTGCCACCTAATGAACTTCAAAATGTATCAAAAGATAACTGGAGCAACACCATTGATCAGGGGATGAGGCAGTAGGCACTACAGTTGTGGTTATGCTAGATTAAGGCATCTAGTCAGGACACTGAACTGATGGAGCACTTGCGCAAACGAGATTTGGCAGGAGGCATAAATCCCACCCTCTCCTCTGCTTCCACATAGCAATGTGGATTCCCAAAAATACTCCCAAAAGAGTAGTGCAACAGAAGCAGTGAGGAAGGGAGTCTGAAACCCTTTCCCCTGCTGATGTAACCCCAAGCTTTCATACAAGGTTCTGGGACCTTGTTTAGCATCTCAGGGCATTGTGAAACTTCACAGAGAAGCTGCATTCCACTCAGCAATACTACTATGGGGTACTTACAACCTAACCTCTTGTGAAATATCACAAGGCACATGCCAAATATTCCACAGTAGCATCATACGTTCAGTATTTTCCCCAGCTGAGTAACTATGCAAGAAGCTGAAAAGATCTAAGAATTTCACTCAGGGGTATCAACGTATTACTTACACCGTGGTAACAGGAGAATGTCTCTGAGGATAACCTGTACCATCATTCTGTCATTCAACCAAATGAGCCTTTTCATAGTGACACTTTCATAAGTAATTGGCTTCAATAGATTGCTGATAAAAATATTACATAATTAAGAAAATAATCGATAAATGAAACTAAAACTATGAATCTGTAATGGATTATAAAAATATATACAAGATCTTGAGTTTCAAAAATTTCATTTGATTTAGGTACAAAATACCTTATTCTTGAAGCAGATTTTCCAGTTTCTCTTACTTTGGGCTTTAGTGCATCTGTAACATGCAGACTCCACATTTAACCTCAGTTCACTGCCACAGCATTTCCACTCTGATAGGAATTAGCTTTCATACACATCACATAATTTCTAATGTACATTTTCATTTTATAATTGCTCCTTTTGTAAGGACTTTGAAAACTGATACTGACATCCAGTACTGTTCACAACACAGGCACGTGCCTAGAATAAGAAACACCACACAAATGTTTTTCAAATTAAACAGTGTGAAGTTCCACTGAAGTGAGTGTACTGCAGTTTTTCACTCAAGGTTATGAGCTTCACTGCTGTAACCTGAAATCCAGACCCAAATTACAAACTGCACTTCCCTGTGTTAAAACATGCAGCATTCCAGTTTTGCTATGATTTTCCCCATCTGAGCTCCAGAGGAGGTGGGGGACACAACGTCACTTGTATGAATGATATCTAGGCGCCGAGTCTGTTATAAATTCAGACTCAGTTACTGGAAACCAGTCTTAAAATGTTTGCAGCCCAAATGGCTAGAACCCAGGGTGATTGTTGAATAAAAATAGTGGAAAAAATGTCATCCCTAAAACAAATCCAGACAAGCAGTTTCAGGAGGAAAAGCATGTTTGAATTAATGTGAGTGCTCTCTTCAAACAAGACCGCACCCGTGTTTAAAGCTCTCATTTCTGTTTACAAGAGAACAAGGTGGCAGATGAAGGTTTGTTGCTTGACATTCCAGAATATTTTTTTCCTTAGCAATTGTTTCAGTGTATCCTTGTTAAACAAAGAATGAACAGGCTCAAACAAAGAATGAACAGGCTCAAACAAAAGTGGAGTAAGTTACTTTCTACTGTATTTGACATGCATGAGTGAATAATGCTTTTACTCTCTGACATTCAAAAGAAAAGGCTAAAAAAACTAAGATACATTAAGATAAGAAAATTAAATGAAAACACTAAAAGATGGTTTCCAAATGGAAGACTCTTAACTATGTTGGCTTTCAAAACTACCAGCCTGTGACCACAAAAGAAATCTTATACTCTGTGATAAAAGCAGCTTGAGGAGGAAAAAATTAAATAAAAAGCTATGCAGCTGAGCATGAACCATCAATTTGGATGTGCAAGCAGTGAATCACATTGCTGTGACTGAACAACAGGCAAACGATATCCAATCTAAGGTAAAAGTATCAAGTGCATGCTTTTAGGAGCCCAAGGCCTAAATCATAAAAGACATTCAAGAACTTTAAAAAGGCGTTAAGATTTTCAAAAGTTTCCATAAGTCCAACATCCTTTGGGAAAAAAAAAAAGTCATACCAAAACAAAACCATAAAACATATCATGTGGAACACAACTGGGAAACCAGCAGGTAAGGAACGTGCTAACGTGTACCATTCAGTGGTGATGTCTCAGTCCCTGGAAACCCAGGACTTAAGTTGCCAAAATAGGGAAGTTTGCTCCAGGACACTTATATTTAAGCCTCTGTCTAATAAAATCATCCTTTTGATAAAATGTTCCAAGATAAACAAAATTATGTATATTTTCAAATGTTATTGGAGCAAGAATACCAAATATTCATGTATTGTAATTATATTACGTTAGGGATTCGTCTTCACAGAATATTCCAATCCAAGCAAATTAGAGAGTTATGGAGGTCTTCAAAGCAGGGCCAACTTTAAAATTAGACCATGTACATCAAGACCCCGTCCAGGGAAGTTTTGCATGCCTCCAGAGTTGGAGACTCCACAGCCTCTTGGGCAACCTGTTCCAGTGCACTTTTCTTCCATCGAGGAACTTATCCCTTATATCTAATTGTAATTTCCCTTTCTGCAACTTGTGATTGTTGCCTCCTGTCCTTCCAGTGCCTACTTCTGAGAAGGGTATGTTTTCCTCTGTAAGCCCTTTACTGCAAAGGTGAGCTGCTCACTCATATTCAGCTTGTTTTCCATCCGGCCTATCACGTTCTTTTCTGTTTCCCTCACCTTGTGCTGACAAAGGGTATTACTCTGTCACAAGTGCAGGAATCTGGATTTACCTTCACTTAACTTCGTGAAGCTCCTGTCAGCCCATGCCTCCAGTCTTGCCAGGTCCTTCTGAACAAAGGTTCGGTTCACCAGAGCATCAACTGCTGTCCCCCCCAGTTCGTGTCATCTACGGACATGGGAAGGGTGCGATTCCTATTCTTCGTCTAGAATGTATAACCCACTCCCTTCCTACTGCTTTGTGTCCTGCAACATTACCTGAATTAACTTGTTCTTTACCATTTCCCATTAGAATAGCTCACAGGAATGCTGCTCCATTCATCTAACGTTAGAATAAACAGCATTGTGGTAGAGAGAAGCTTCTAAAAAAAATCCTGGGCCAAATCCTTATCTAGTGTAAATTCCTAAACTAAGATGCAGGCTATTCATTCAAAAGTCAAAGTGCCAATAATGTATTTAAAAATCAGCAGGTCATTTATTATAACTAGTTCTCAATGTCGGATTAGTTCACTGTTGGCATAAGCATATCCTGGTAGAGCACAAGAACTGGGCTACTTCTGCCTCACTGCTGAGTTAGAACAAGCAAACAAAAACATGCCGAGCATTTCTACGGTTAGATACATGTGCTTTTGAAGAAAGAATTCCTATTATTTGAATGCATTTATTACCAGTTGAGCCTTCCTAATCTCTAGATACTCCTTGGGCTTAGAAAAATATGCATTTCTACAAGAAAATATTTTTTTATAACCCTTAAAATAAATTTCTTACACAACAGTGTAATCTAAAAAATACTCACAATGGGAACAAAGTTAGGAAAACACTACCACCCATTAAAACCACACCCTCCTGCAGTCCTTAACCATTAGCCGAAGCTTTCATTGCAGCCTCCCTTAATTTGACCCAAGGAGCTAATTCCATTTACTTGAGTTCACTTTTCTTGACAGGAGCATTCAATATAGGAGAATTCCCTTGGAAGAGGGAATCAGAGAAAAACAATAGTGCCTTTTCTATGACACCTGTGCCAGATCATTCAATGTTCAAACCAAATTGTTTCACTAATAGTAGCCCGCTTCAAGTCGACGTGGAAGGGGGCTGTTAAATAAAGCTAGCTCATGAAGATTTATACACCTCATTGCTCCTAAGTAGACCAGAAAATCAGACACATCACATGTAAGAGATTTTAATTATACTGGACACTGTAAGATCACTTTCAGGTTTGATAGTTGATAAAAAAAGTAATGGTTCTAGGTCTCCTTCCAATGACATCACCTGCACCCTTATCATAGAATCATAGAAT
>NW_010241913.1:0-225 GCF_000690775.1 Eurypyga helias | reverse complement strand
CAGGAGGCCATGTAACACGCAGGTGAGGGCGCGTGACACACGTGTGAGGGCGTGCCCAGGGCATGTGACACACATGGAAGGGGAACGTGAGGGGGTTTGAGGGTGGGTAACACGTGTGTGGCGGTGTGTGAGGGTGTGCAGGGGCATGTAACAGGCATGTGATGTGTGAGGAGGTGTGTGGGTGTGTAGTGTCAGTGTGAGGGTGTGTAACTGGCATGTGAGAGC
>NW_010241912.1:13775-14047 GCF_000690775.1 Eurypyga helias | reverse complement strand
CGGGCAGGGTGGGGTGGGATGGCCCGCGGGGCCTTGAAGCTTCAAAACAGCTGAGTTTAACGATTAACTGGTTGGCATAAAAATTTCAGGTAGAATTTGTTTCACTGGCAAATGTGGAGCAGCATAGGAAACCCCTAGGAAGACTGTATTAAGAAGCAGCACGAAGTGTTAAGGGTTAATTACTAAAGCAACTTTAACAGAATCATTCTTGCGGTCTTCAGCGGAAACATTTCTGACTGTAATGAAGAACTTTCCCAAATCCACTCATCCCT
>NW_010241912.1:0-13741 GCF_000690775.1 Eurypyga helias | reverse complement strand
AGAGTTTCCCTGGCATGTGTGACACCAGACCTCTCTAGGAACGCTGTTGGTTTTGGTCCTCGAGCCTGTGAGTTGCTGATGTTAAACCACCTTAACTGAGTAGGCTTAAGATCGTAAGACCAAATAGTCTTCAGACTAACCGGGTGGTTGCTAAGTGCTTGTGGTGTAGAGCTTGGATCCTATTAATTGGCAGGCAACATTAAAAAAAAAAAAAAAAAAAAACCAAGGAAGTTTGTTCAGCCCATATTCTGCTGTAGCCTTGGGTCCTGCCTACGTTCAACAGCAGTACATAAAGGTGCTGCCCACAGAAGTGGTGGAGTCACCATCCCTGGAGGTGTTCAAGGAGTGTGTAGATGTGGCACTTGAAGACATGTTCTAGTGGGTACGGTAGTGTTGGGTTGATGGTTGGACTGGATGATCTTATATGTCTTTTCCAACCTTAGTGATTCTGCTATTCTGTGATCATTGTGACCAGAAGAAACAGGGTGATGTATGCTATAGCAAGAAAGCTATGCTCAAGAAAGCTAGCCATCAGTGCCTGCTAAAATTCTAATTATGTGGCTTGTACTCTGTATTTCTGAACCCTTGCCTGGTACTTTGATTAGGAGCAGCCCCACCTGGTCCTTTTGAATGCCCTGTCTGGCCTTGACTTTTCTGTTGCCCGTAGTCCTCCTTATGAGAAATTAAACTCAACTAATAACAGTCTATATAAAGATAAAAAGTCTAGATAAAGAAAATAAATGCTATTTTCTGCAGGAATCATTACCTGGAAATAGAGGTATCACTGAAACATTGGTAAGCATTAGTAAACCAATCATTTGTTTTTTCTTAAAATCCCCTAAATTGCAGTTAGAGTAATGCTACGAAACAACAGAAGTCATGATCTTCAAACAACCAGCGTTTTACTTATTTTCTTGAATCTGATCGTACTGTCCCCTCCTTTTAAAATTACTGTTAGTTTTCAATCTTCTAGTAAATATTCAGAATAATGTTCTGAGCATGAAAAACAATAGAAAGTTTTTCCATTCCCAGGAGGAATCAAATGGAATTTTAAGTGGTCTGACCACAGCTTTTATTTCAGCATAATGATTTGACATGAGGAACTAATTCACATAAGTAGTCAAAGAGTAACCTTTCTTACAGCTGTTTTTCCCAGGAGTGGATTAAAACACATTTATACCATTTTATTTCAAACATGATCTTGCTAATAGTAGAGTAGTGGATCCATTAGTACAAGCAAAATTCACTAAAGGTAACCATAGAGCAGCATTTCATTAAAAATATGATTGTTTAATAATTAAATTATATATACAGTAAATATGCACCATTCCAGGCCTGCAGACTTAGTAATAGAGTACTGCAATTTTGTTACTTTTGCAGGCCTAGGAGCCATAAATTCAAGCAAATATCAGTAGTGAACAGGATGTACTGCATGGTTTTTGCTTTGGAAGTGGTTTATTGGACAACAGTGTGATACAAATTACGATGTGCAAAATGATGTTTAGGATTTTGTGTTGTCGACTTAATTCAGTAAATGCAACAGAAGACACATATGTATTGTTTCCTGCAAGTTTTCAGAAACATGCATGTGCTTACCATGGTGAAAAATGCTACTGCCTTTTTAAACCAGCAAGGTGAATTTAACTCATGTTACTTATATCTAATGGATTTTTCATTGCATTTTTTCTTCTTGATATTTTTCTGTAGTAAGGAAAATGCTGCTATGCTCAGCAGAAGGATTTAAGTTATTGACAGGTTTATTACATGCCTCGTTTAAAAGGAGGAGTATTTAGAAAACAATAATTCGTTCCACTACACTGCAGAGTTTTTTTTCCTAATGATAATCAGATATGAAATAATACCTTACAGATTTTGAGTCCTATTCTTACTGCTTTGGGCAAGAAGAAATTTAAATAGAGTACAGTCTGTGCTTTGAAAGTTAGTGTAAATTGATCTTATGGTTAGTATCAATTGTAAGAATGGGAACATACTTAGTAAGGATAATTCCCAAGGTGTTGAGTATAGACCAGCAATTAATTCCAGCAACTATTGGCTTCAATTTAACTTCTAGACAAAAGCTTTCATGTATATTAGCTGGGTCTAGAAAAGTTTGGGATGTATGGTAGCAAAAGTGAATGCAATCCCTGTCCTGTGAGAGTTGGATGCTTCAGAGGAGAGTGTGTATCCTGAGAGGTGACTTAGGTACCTATTCCAGACAGTAATCCTCCTGTGAAGCTGGGAGCTAAGGCATCTCCTGCAAACCATCTTTTAAGCAGGTAGAGGGCCTCTACATGCCAGGCAACATACACCTCCCTCAAACTAAGGAGATTAAAACATGCTCTGTCTACATAATAAAAGCAATCATAGCCACCAAATGGCATCTGGCTTTCTGGTAGTGATGCTCTCTCCTCTTCCTGTTGAAGGTGTGCCAAGGTACAGCCAGAGGCTGTCAGGGTCAAAGTGCTGAAATCTGGTTCCCTGCCACTCTGGAAAAATTCCCTTCTTGTTCCTGCCTCCAGGACTGGTTTTGTGGTTTAACATTCAGCTACCACGGACCAAACCGAGCAACCATTGCTGAAGCAGGGACCTCAACTCTGGGCTTCTCCTAACTGGATTTTAGGAAAAGCTGAATTATCAGGCTTCAGAAACTTTCTCGTCTATAAAGTCCAATCAGACTGAGGCATGGTATATATGCATTATGCTGCTTATTTCAGTTCTGTGAAGATACGCCTCCGGTGTTACCAACTCTGAACTGGAGAATCTTAGCAATGAAATAGAGATGCCTCTGGATATTCATAGAACAGGATCATAGTTTGGGCTGGAAGGGACCTTAAAGACCATCTAGTTCCATCCCCCTGCCATAGACAGGAACACCCTCCTCTAGACCAGGTTGCTGAAAGTCTCATCCAGCCTGGCCTTGAACTCTGCGAGGGATGGGGCGTCCACAGCTTCTCTGGGCAACCCATTCCAGTGCCTCACCACCCTCTCCAGGAAGAATTTTTTCATGATGTCCAATCTAACCCTCCCCACTTTCAATTTAAACCCGTTACCCCTTGTCCTATCACTACAGGCCTATGTAGTACAGCCCCCCTTGCATTCATACATGTAAGGGTTAGTCAAGGGTTTGTTTTAGGCAAGACACTCCTAGATTTCAGAAGCCTAAATCCGACCTGCATTCTAATTTAGACACTTCCTTGCTGACCAACAATACATTCAGAAAGAAAGAAAAATTATTTCTTAGTGCTGTGTGGCCTCTCCTCACCAGCTGTGTATTTTGCATGGCCATTGCTGTCCTAACATGCATCCGCAGATTTCTCCTACTCAGTATATATGCTGCCATCCCTGTCAGGGAACAGCACCCTCATGACAACAGTGCTTTTCATTCAACAATCTGCTTATTTAGAAACCTTTTTCTGTTCTGGACATCCTACCCAGCAAAATCTGTCATCTGTAAAGGCATCTTAATCACACAACTCTTTTTTGCTTTTCTGCTCTGAAAAGCTGGAAAAAGCCTTTGACTTCTGTTCTTTCAGAGATACAGTCTCACCAGTGGTTATTGATATTGAGCTGTTATTGATAAACATCTCTAAAGATGGATGTTCTTAAAAATGACTGTATGAAGGAAAACCTACAAGAACATGTCCTAGTAATTCGTAACGCTCTTTAGGAATAGAATTGAGTTTTCCATATACAGTAACAGAAAGACAAAATAAGTAGGAATAATTCCTTATTACAACTATATTAACTGCTTTATTTGTCATTCAGTTGAATGTTTCCATGCATTCATTATTTCCTAATGAAAACACAGACTAAACTTTAAGCTCACTGTCTTGGAGTTTCCCTATTGTGTAGCATGTCCGATAGACTTTTTAAATACAAAACAAGATGCTTTCCAAAACAAAGTTCATCATTAAAAGATTAAAATGGTGATGGAAATATGTTACAAATTAGTAGATGAGTGTGAATCTAGCTATACTTATTCCTGTTTGTAGAAAATAACTATTATATCAAAGAGGATTTCTGCTTGAAATCAGAATGACATAGAAAATTCACATCTTGGAGGAGGAGTGAGGTAGGGAACCCAAATAAACAGAAATTAACTAGACTTCAGGATCGTAAAAATAGGTAAAACTGTGAAAAAATGCAAGTCAGCATTTTCAGGGGGGACATACTGATACTGTTTTCCTCGTCTCACTGCTAAACCAGAGTGCTCAAACTTTGTCATGTTTGTAGTTGTTCTGTGGAACCACTGATGGAAAAAATCATGGATGTTTTCCCTGCCACTGGCTTGCAAACAGAAATTGAAGGGTGGCAGCCACAAGCATGGAAAAGTAGCATTAGTGAAACAATGACGCACATTATTTCCAGCTCTCTTAATGTTGGCATTTCAAACTAATTTTTATGACTGTATCTTTGTCCTTCCTACTATGTCCTCTCTTCTCTGTTCATATTTCAAGGCTGCTTAATCCTCTTTCTTCTCTTTCTCTGACATTATTTTCTTCCTGTGCATATTATCCAGCCCATGTCTGTCTTCCCCTTAGTGTCTGCTGACTGTACTTTCATTTTTTGAACTAAGAGGATTCACTTAACTCTCTCTTATGTACAAGTGTTTTCTGAAAGCAATTCCACTGTTTCAAAGAGAGACATGGATCATACCTTTCCAGTGGTTAGCCTGAACCTCTTGTGTATGTAACTGGGAATACAGAATTGGATCTTTATTGGCAGAAGCAGCCAACACTGGAAGTCTTCAATATCTGCTTTCTATGGATCATCACAGACCTGTATAACTGCAACAGAATATCAGTTTTTCAAAACAGAAAATTGTTCCTATTATCTCTGTCAGATTACACTTCAGATTTTCACTTCTTTCAAACACCAATAATTTATTTTGCAAGATGTCTGTATCACTTTGATTTCTTCTCAAAGAATTGCCAATGCACTCAAAATTGTTAAGCAGAACTTTTGGTACATAAAACTATATTTCTACCATCCTAGGAAAAAAAAGACTTGTTAAAAACTAAAATTATTAAAATGTATGTTATATAGTGCATTTAAATTATATATATTTTATTTGAGAAGGAAAGAAAACGTTATCTTAAAAATGCTTACATATATAATTGAGTGATAATGCTGCTTACATACCTGAATTGGTAAAATATGTAAATATAGAGTTTCTTTTAAAATTAGTCTGTTTAAACAGATATGAGGCAGGAAAGAAGCAAAAGCCAAAAATATCTTAATAAAATTACTTTTAAGTACAGCATTGCATATTTTAGCTAGTCTTTCAGACTTGCTGACTCTTGACTTGATTTCCCCAAGTCCTGGACATTCCTATCCTAACCGAAGGATGGTAATCATATCAAAGTCATTCAGACATTGTGTTTCACTGGCCAAGATTAAGTTCTGTATGCTTATTAGATAGACTAGATATGGGTATTTGTTCTAAAGATATTTTCTATTTCATACTTGGTAGATATAAAACTATGACCAGACCCTCAGTACCCTCAGTCTATTTTAGTCTAAGAAAATATAATGAAGCATTTCATTTTTATAAACATTATATTGAAATACAGTTAATATCTATCAGTAAGGTAGGTGCAATACTTAGATTTTTTTTTTTTTCATATGGAGCTACTTGGGAAAATAAACAATGTCTGGTGGCCAAAAGAAAACTAGGTTGTGAAAAAGTTTTGCCAATAAAAAGAAATGTAAAGTTGTATTGAACTTGAAAATATGTCATAATATTTGTATATTACTTGCATTTTCCTGCTTGGAAAGAGTAGATTTTTTAAAAAATTCACCAAGATATGTATCATACAGTTCTTCAATTAGCTGATATTATGCCAAATTTACATTTAAATTTAAATATGAATTCCAAATATTCTACCTTGTATTTTTAACACAGAAATCTCTCTAAAAGCAAAAGAAAAATAGGCCCAACAAAAACCTGAGTGACAGAATCTGAGCTACAGGAAAACTATATTACGCTTACCATTCAAGAAGTTTGCAGGTGATTTCTCTCTGAAGCAACACATATATAAGGAACACAAAGCTATGACTATCTGAATCCTTATCTGACGCTTATATCAGTAAGTTCTTGTGACGTGTGAAGTCACCAGTTGTGTCATCCGGTGGCTCGCTCTGTGTAGGCAAGACACTTATTTAAAAGAAGTAGGTAGGCACTGCTCAGCGTGGGAGGAGCATCCGTACTCATCAAGTGGTCCTTGAAGCTTTCTTTTTTTAATATGTCTGGTTCAACCCCATCCATTTTCATTTCTGGCTGCAAATGTACCTTCCGTACCAGAAGGTTTTTTTCTAAAGCAATATCTTAGAGTAGTTTCAGTTTTGTTAGGTAGTCACTGGAGGGTACTTGTTTACCTATTTGCAGGGAACTAATTGCTTTTAATGGAAAATCTAAACATCACCGAAGACGAATACTGTCTACTTATGAAGATTCACTTTAGTAATAAATGTTTCAAAAATGAGAATTGTCATACAATATGTAGCGGACTGTGATCAATACCTAATGCGATATGGGGCAGCATAGGAATTGCATGTGCTTGCTTTTTGAAATATAAATCATACTTTGTTTTCTGCACTTCATTTTCAAAGAGCCACAAAACTGCTCAGTTCATTTGAACTAATTCTCAAACGACTCTTTGGCCCCATCCACGTTAGACTGAAAGTCGGACTACACGGTTCTCTGATGCTGGAACAATTACTGTGGCCAGCATTTTGATACAGAACACTTGTTTCCTTGTGCTAGCACCTATCAATCAAATTGTCTTACCGAATCTACTAAAATACGTATTTGTGCAATCTGAGGAAAGTAGCTCATCCACTCCAAGCAGTATCACAAATTTAAGTTCTGTGTGATTTCATCTTGCTTTACAATCCTGGAGCCTTACTGATTTTCAAATATGGGGTTTGGTTTTGTGGTTCAGAGAGGCACATTTTCAAGCTTTTCTATCATTTTGATCGTATCGAAGCAGGACAACACCAAGATATTTAGAATCTAAATTTATGTTTAGATAAAGTCATTTAGATAAAATCTCTTAAATTGACATTTGACAAGGATGGAGCTTCTGATTCTGCAGTTCATCTTTCCCCAGCCTGATGAAACCCAGCATGTAACTCAGCCATGCTAGCTCTGTTCGTGACCAGGATAGCTCAGTGACTCAGAGACAAATGGACAATAGATCTCGACAATCAAGGAGCTGTCATTTGTGCCTACAAAATTTATCTACCATCACTAAATAATTCTTTTTATCTCTCTTTTTGGTTATGGAGTCTCTATCTCTGTAAATACAAAGTAGGTGCACACACACAAATAGTCTGAAAGTCCAAGCACAACAGGATTATCTTTAAAAAATATGGAACCTGCGAAAGAGTGGTCTTGGTAGGCTTTGTGGACTTACCGTTGTACTTTGACTTATTTTCCAGGGCCGACAGTGCTTGAACCATGAAATGTGTCGTGTCCACAGACTTTCTTACAGCAGGTAACTTGATGACACAGTGCACTGGTTCATGAATATGGACCTGGTTGGAATTTTGTGGATCTTGAACAGTGGTTCTTAATCAGAAAACCTAACTGCCTCAAAATCAAAACTTCAAAGCACTGACACTTTCTGTGAAGAAACTTCTAAATGAATAGTTTTTAAAAATTCACCAAGCAGTCACACCATGTCATTGATCAGGTGAACAAATTCTACATTAAAGCTAGTTATGTTTTTTGCCCCTATTACTCCAGCGAAAAGGCTTCTCCAAGACCTTACTGCTTTCACAGTTAGGAATGTTTCTGTAATTTCCAAACTAAATTTATTCATGATCTACGGATGACCATTTTCTCCTGGTTAACTGTCTTCTGTTTTAAGATATTCTTCCTTTACCATGTTATCTAGCCTTCTGATTTACTTTGAAGAGGATGATGGTAGCCCTTTGTGTCCTTAATTTTGTCAGGCTCAGCAAACCAAACTAGTCTTTCATCTTCCCAAAAATCCTAACAGCCTCTTGGGACCTGTTCCTGTTTGTTCTTACTGTTTCCAAATAGAGATCTGTAGGTTTTTTCTTCTGTAAGTATTGAAACTGGCAGCTAAACAAGGAACAACGCTTTCAAGAATTCCAGGTGTACATTCAGACTTAATCTCAGAACATTTAATGGGGCTAATGAACTCACTGTAACCCTTTCTGTTGCCCTGAGAGTGAAGTCATGCTTTGACTACTCAAAGGTAGGCTAACAGTGTTCCAACGAGGACTCCCTCTCTCATTTCCTGATAGATTGCATTTTCTTTCTTGTATCCCTCTGGGGATAGGGATTTATAAATCAAGCATCAGGGCTGAGAATCACTGGCACTCATACTTCAAGGATATTTAGGTCCCTAACTCCTAGATACCCCACTTAAGGAAAAAGCAAGGAAGAGGCAGTAAAAGCTGATGAAGGAAGACCTCCAGGGGGCAACTGTGTCAGCCAGGGAAGTGCCTAGGCAACATACAATGTGGAAACAAACTTTGTAGCATTTTTTATAGAACTTGTCACATACATATTGTAAACATTCTTTAAAATTTATAAGTCATTAAGTACCAAATTAAAAATCGGCCTTCATCAAATGAATGGTGATTAGGTGCTTAAATACCATGAGGATCTGAACCTGAATCATCTATTCATAATAATTCATTTTTTTAAAGTCTAACACTAAAGGGTTAGGACAACCAGCAGTGAAAAGTTTGTTATTCCATCACAGGAGTGACACAAGCCAGAGAGTGTTTGGGGAGGAACTGGCAGCGCTCCATAAGTCATGTGGCAACTGGGGGTAATATATACAGAGAAAAGCAGAAAAGGACAGCAAAGTACACTGTATCAGAGAAAAAGATTAGATAGTATTACAGAATCAAAAGCAGCAGAGAAAACAAAGAACAAAAGTTAAAAAAAAAAAGGCAAAACATAAATGCAAAGATATTTTAGTGAAAATCCCTTCCATAGAATGGAGGAGGTGTGAAGGACTAAAGGTAGTAGAGTCAAAGTAAAGATTTTAGAGATCACATCTAATGAGTCCAGAGCTGAGATGAATTAAAGAAAAAAGAAAAAAAAAGAAAAGAAAAAGCTTAAAAAGTGATAAATTGACAGGTTGGAGAAGGGGCTTTTAGAGGGTATTTTCATATGATGTTACTGTGAGGGAGAGTGGAGCATAGCTGAGAAACTGGTAAAATACTATTCAAGTGTTTTCTTTCTTGAAGGCAAGTTATGCTTCAGTGAGATTTGTTGTAAACTGAAGATGAAAAAACATACACATAGTTCATGCTTAATGTCAAAACACACCAGCACTGTAAAAGGTGAAACTGTTTGGCAGGTTCACAATTAGATCTTTATCAGAAATATTGTCCAAACACATCCAGATGAATATACCCTGTAGAATCTGTTGATTTTTCTGCTTAATGACTCCATTTCTGTTCTCTGTAACAGAGGTACTGCACTAGATTTCAAAGAAAGAAGGAAGGTTGAGGTTGCTATAATAATGTAGAATATATATCTAAAGATAAAACCTGTATTAACTTCATGAACACGTTAGCACAGTGGTATCAGTGAATGTGTGGCTTTCATGAAAAGATTTTCTTTTCATAAATTATTTCATTATCACTTCATTTAATTAAAATATAAAAGATAATGTCACATTGCAAACAATGCATTACACCCTTACTTCTTGGATAGATATTTATTTTTACTTAGTGAAAATTGTGATAACTGTTGATACAGCTGACTTCAGTGGGATGACAGTGTGCAGTATTACCCAGTAGATTTAAGGCATTAGTATGTAATGTAAAGAAATTTAGCAGTGTGACAGAACTCCTTCAGTACAAATCCCTATGAATCACCTCATTTATTCTCGCCAAACCAGAAGATATCTTTCAAGCAGGTTGAAAATCCTTCATTTCTTCTTCACTGTGATTTCTGGCATGTATTAGAAGACAGTCAAAATTGTTCCAGTAATAGACTGGCTGTATCAGGCTTTGAGTTACTGGTTCAGCACCAAGAACATTAGCACACTTTGCAACTGCCCTGGGAAAGAGAGATGGCATTGAGCCACTCCTTTCCTAGCATCGGATTCTCAAATACTGGGTACATAAAAGCTAGATCAGCTGTTATTCTGCAGTTTCCCAAAACCAGAAAGGCATAATGGGATGCCTTCAATGGAAAATGTGTCCCTTGGGTTTCAAAATTAAGGAAGAGGTTCAAGCAACAAGGTAGGACTCATTCCTCTGTTCTGTAATTGTCTCAGTACTTGGCAAAAAAGTTGAATCTTTCAAATATCCTATATTCAGTGCTAAACAAGGATGAGCTATTGTAGATTTCTTTTCCTCTAAAGTTTAACCAGCTCACATGCTTTCCCTGAGTATATTATATTGACTCTCAGGCAGATTCAGTTATTTATACTTGGGAATTAAAACCAACCATCTACATATTTTATCTGGTCTTCTTTACAAATGTTCTCAGTTTGACGTAAGAACGTACAGGAACTTGTATGTCAAAATACATGTATGCATTAATCTGGATGAAACATGATGTGAGAACAGAACTTCAGAAAAGCTTCAGTTATAGTTTATGTTAAGACAAAGAAGGCGATGCTGTTTCCAATAATATTGGCCATGATGTTTGCTGTTAACAAAATCTGTAGATTTTATGGGAATGTTTATAATGGAAAAAACCATGAATTAACATTAAGTAATCATTTAATGAATATTTATTAAAACTCTGCAAATTTTGCCAAATCACTGATTAGTTGCTGGAGAAATTAGTAGGCCCTGTTATAGTGCATCCTACCAGTCATTGTCACTGAAATGACATTGAATAGCTTACTGAAAAAACGATCAGTAATATTTTTCATTTTATCAAAAACTCCATGGAATAACATGTGAATGAGACAAAACTAGTAGGGAGTTAAGCTCCCCACTGTCTTACACAATTTCATAGAGAACCTGAATGTATATGTATAATTCCAGATATTTCTCTAATGAGAAGAAAAACTATCTCAAACCTTATGCCAGGAAAGAAGGGGAGGGAAGAAAGGTGGGGAAGAACGGCTGGGAGGCCAAGGGAAAGGGAGGCACACAGAAGGCAGGAAGGAGAGGGAGGCAGGCAGGGGGAAGGAAAGAAGAATTCTTGGCCATTGCTGCTTCTATACTGTCTCTTCCTCTTTGGCAATAAACAAGTTGATTTGTATGCACATACTATTTTTTATAAATTGTCCAACTGGATTGAGCTTTTGTGGTATTTCTGCTTCCATGACAGTAGCCAATTTACTTAATTTCTTATTAAGATGTTTCAAAGGTCCTCACAGCATGAATACTCCATTAAAATCTGGTTGGTAAGTCTTTTAGACCCTTTGAAATGATTAACACTTTTACAACATTTGTCAGCTTTGCCCACTGTGTTAAATTTCCAAATGTGTGTTTGGAGTGGCCATATTGATTGCATTACTTAAATATCACAAAAAATAGGATGACAGCCATATGCCAGTCAATTAGGTTGCATAGGAAGTCACAAGATGATAGCAGTATGCTTACATCTGGTAACAGGCAATACCACATCCGTTTATATGACTCATTCTGTTTATTAACAGTCATAAGCCATTAAAAAAATAATTGTTCCCTTAAAAGTATTGTTAAAACTACACCAAGATAATTAGTCACTTCAGCCGAAAATATCTTGCCGTGAGAAATGAAAATACAACTGAGAACTGCTGAAAAATAGGAGTGTGTTAGAAAGATGCATAAGATGTTTGTGTCTAAAAGAGTCTTGGGTATAAAAGCTGAAAGTCTGAAAATGCTGTGAGCCTTTCAACTGGCTCATAGTAACTGAGACATCAGATGACGGAAAAATGGGCTGTGTGACTTTTCCATCAGGGCTCGGTCATGACTTGCCTGTTTCAGAAACTGGCTGAAAGACTGCCTGCAGCTGCCACCTCCATATATCCTAGCCTAGGCTGGATAAGCATCTCTGAGGTTTAAATATTTACACTGGGTGCCTTTTTTGTGTTTATAATGTTAGCAGAAACTTTATTACGTGGATTCTGTTAGGACTGTAAATATTAGCTTGGATATTAATAGCGTTCTTGCAAACACGGTAAACTGTGACTTTGTTTACTTCCCTATTCAGTCTAAATTAAAAAAGTATATTGTTAGAAACAACACAGCAAGAAGCGGATCACAGCTGATGAAGCATTCAGTATATACACACAGTTTGTTTCTGCACTTCTTTAATGACAAGAGAAAACTTGACATGCAATTGCACAAAACCATTGGTCCACTTATGCCACTTACATAGAACTGATCTAAACCAATTATCAACTTTGGGGCAATAAAGCTGATGAATCTGAGTTCAGTGGAATGTTTTATTGGTGAAAGCAGTGTAGTTGTTACAGATGATGCTTATGGGTTCGACAAACTGAAGGAAAAAAGGGAAATAGAGTGAGGTAATTTCAAAGTAATAGGAGGAGTAATAGGAGAAAATAATCTTAATTATGCAGTCCAGTTGCAAGAGTAAAAACTTGGTTGTTGTGAAATAACAGTGACAGTCCCTTCATAGAATTCCTTAAAAATAGGTCAAAGCAGCCCATCTACTAAATGAATCTAACAAATTCTCTCTCAGTACCATTTGCCCTAGCAATTTGGCTCAGTCTTTCAATTTTAAATCCATATTAAACCTCTTGAGTTCATGCAATATAATATCAATACACACATTCTGTGGCTGTTACTTGTTCAGAAGAGAACAAAGTCAGCATCGGTGGCTGAAATTCTCACTAGACAATGAGAACTGTTTTCACTGTAGTTGGTTAACAAAGAATGTTTTGATATATGTGTTTTGACCAGAGATTAAAATGGCTCAAGATTTAGCAAACAAATACGTATGCATTTGCAAGTTTACACTTAGCTACAGATTTTTGCTTTAAAATATGGGGTTGAGGTGTATGGTATGTTATACAGTTGTATATACCCAACAGTGCTCATCCCCAAACTGTGTGGTAAGATCTTCTAGGAAAATAAAAAATAAAAAACAAAACCAAACCAAAACCCTGCTCTTATAGTTCTCCAGAAAAGGCAGAAGAAGAAAGCCTCAAGACAAGAAGAGAAATGAACAATCCAGATGGGAGATATTTTAATTTTATAAGAAAACTGAAGCTGAAACACTGCTATGATTTGATAGCCTAACAGCTGACCCAAGCCTGTGGCTACAAAAAGGACTGGGTTCAGAAATTTCACCACCAATAGTGTTGCTGCACGTTATGGAAGATGGGGCACAGTGCATCAGAAAAAAAATCAAGATCAAATGAGATAATTATATGCTGAGTTGTGGATCTGTTGGGTGAGGCTACTGGTGAGTAGATAGATGCTTGAGCACAGGGGGACCTGAGACAGGACAATGCAAGTACGCGTGACTCAGTGCAGGCAGTATTCCATTCCAGTGTAACCAGCTTCAACAAGCCATTGGTCTTTGTTCAGAGGCGGCACCCAGGTGTTACCATCAGGGCTCCCTGTCCCTGTGTGTGATACAGAGCTCGCTTCACCTGCCTCGCAGTCCAGGTCACAGTAGGATGTAGCAGGATCAAGGGGAGAACACAGCTAACCTGAGTCTGCGGGTAGTGCCAAATCCATTTTAAGGTTCGTCACTTTTACTATCCCCTGCCATAGCAGTATTCTCAGTTTTCAGTTTAGAAATACAAATACATAGATAATAATTATAAATAAC
>NW_010241911.1:0-47198 GCF_000690775.1 Eurypyga helias | reverse complement strand
GGAGTTAAACCACGACAACAAGAAACCCTTATCAGTGTGGAGCCATGCATCTGTTTACCATACCCTGGGGAAGTCGCTGGATTTCCTTGGGTTCAGTTGAGACCAGAATCTGTAGTAGAATATTTTCCTTGCTCCACCATCCAGGGTTGCTCTAATTAATAAATTGTCGGCAGTGATTTAATCATCATTTTGAGGAAGCATAACGTGTATTACTTACTTTGATAGGGTTCAAACATGAGCTCTGATTTTTGCCTCCCTTTATTATACTTTTTTTAAAGTGTGCTGTGGAAATGTGTCACCCCTTGTAATTATACTACAGAAAAAAATTAGAGAAGTGACACAAATTACTAATTACTTTATTATGTGGTGTTTTTTAAAAAAAGGGAAAAGAAAAGAATAAAAAGCTAGAAGTTGCTTCAGCAAATTCTATTTTTAAAGAAATAATTATTGGGTTTCAAATGTACTAAATTAAGTAATTCTCTGCCAGATTTCTTCCCCTCCTCCTGCTCTTAATTTTCATTTTTGGCTGTGTGGCTGGCTTTGCAGTTAATGCTCTTCTAGGATTCTGGGCTTAGCCCCATAATATTATTAATTATTAGCAGTATAGTAGCATTTCCCGCCAAACACAGCTATGCTGCCTGTACTAGGTGCTACACAGGCACTGAGTGAGATGTGAGGCCAAGAGTGGCAAGAATTTAGCCCCTTATTTAGTGGACTAAATGGACAAAGCAGCTGATGCTCACGCATTTTACAGAGGTGCCTCTTGGCTTGTTTCAGCTGATATGTGCTGGAAACCCTACGCATGGTCAGGGGACAGCAGAGGAGCCTGGGAGCAGATCACATCACAGAGAAAATTATACTTGCAGCTGGCAAGTGTGTTTCTGAAGGGTCTACAAAAAGGAGGCCAGAAGTGTCCTGGAGTCCAACCACCATGGTGTTTATCTGCTTTAGCCTGGGGGGTGAGGCTTTCTGGGGTGTCAGAACTTCCCTGGGAAGGGCTTTAACCCCTGCATCACCATGACAGTGTTATCTTTCCTCCCGCAGGGATGTGGGAAAACAAAATAGAATGTTTTCACCCTCCCTAACGAAGGTGCTCAGGGATCAGGGAAGCTAGAGGGATGGCAGGGGTGTTGGCACATTTGAATTATCCCCATGAAGGAGCTCCTAGTCCACGTCCAGGACTCCAGAAAGCTCTAGGTCATGGTGGTACCCCAGGAGCCATCTACATGGATCTTCCCAAGTGCAGCAGTGAGTCCTGTGATGGGACAGCATTTGAGGTGAGCACATGGGTATGGAGAAAGGATGCAGGAGGTGTCAGGCACAGGGTCTGGGACCGGCTGAGGAAAGTGGAGAGGTTTAGATTAGATATCAGGAAGAAGTTCTTCCCGGAGAGGGTGGGGAGGCACTGGGCCAGGTTGCCCAGAGAAGCTGTGGATGCCACAGCCCTGGAAGTGTTCAAGGGCAGGCTGGATGAGGCTCTGAGCAACCTGGTCTAGTGGAAGGTGTCCCTGCCCATGGCAGGGGGTTAGAACTAGATGGTCTTTAAGGTTCTTTCCAACCCAAACCATTCTATGTTTCTATGATTCTATGAAAAAGGACAGCTTGAAAATCAGTAGGAGGGTTCCTGATTTGTGGCAGGGTGAGAAGAGAGGAGTGTGAAGTCTGCTTGGAGATGCCATTCTCCAAGCTAGGTCCCTTTAGGATATTGCAGGGAATATAACCACGAGCCAGGATCTAGGCAGGGGCTGAACCATGTTCTGGAGTGAAAGAGACTCTAGTTTCTTCTTTTTGATGGGGTCCCAAGTTCAGGGGGACTGGCCACTTGGCTGTACCACTGTCTGAATATAATCACAGTGACTTTACCCATTCCTACACAATGGGTAGGAAATCCCTGATTTCTAAGGATCTGCTCAGCACTTCAAATTCTCCTTTCTCTCAAATCCCAGGCTACAAGGAAATGTTTCATATCACCCTGGATCACAGAAATGCATGCTGACAGTTTAACAGCCTGCTTCTTTACAATGTTTAGGCACACTTTGTGCCAGGATAACTATTGCCCAACTTCGTGCCAAGTTCAGTACATCCTGTTTCTCTTATTCTTTCCTGTCAGACAGATTTTGGTAAGCCTGTGTACCCCAAACTCTCCCAGGACCTCCCCTCTCCCCCTCCCCTGTAATTAAACAAGAACCGTTGACAGCTGCTGTCGAAGCCAGTTCCAACTCTCCAGAAATTTTCAGCAAATAATAAGAGAAGCTCTGAAATAAGAAGTCAGATGAATTCAATAGAGGAGAGGCAAATACTCAGCAACCCTAAGGGACCTTAGATCAGAGAAGTGCCACTGACGCTGTACAAGGCAAAGGATAAGCAATGTCTAAATTTTTTTTGCTGCCTTGTTTTGATACCAGAACCAGCTCACAGAGAATGGGAGGGTTTTGCAAGGCCCTTTTTTCCCCCACTTTTTACCTTCAGAGCTGTGTTACTTGTGTTGCACACAAGAGTGTCTGAGCTGGAGTATTAACTCTAACTCAAGGGATCCTGTTATGAGCATGCGCACCCACCATTGCCCTCTGTAGGGCTTGGGAAAAATCCAGGAAGGACAAACGGGGCTGGCTGAGGTATGGAAAAGGATAACTTTTGGAGTGAACTTTCTGACATTGTTTTCCATGCCACGAGTTTGAAACACTATCGCGTCAGAAAGGATTTGCAGTAGACATTTCTTTAAACAAGGAATTTGAGAGATATCCTTGCTCTGCTGAACTTGCTTTGCTGACTGCTTGGTAAGTCCTTTAAATAATGGTATTGTGATAAAAAATGACACGTAACTAAAATCATAGTAATTGCTAAAAACATTCTCATTAACAAAAAAGTTCTCTTTTCAAATTCCCCTATTCAATCAGCTCTGTAAGCTTTTAAGCCTTCAAGCACAAGTAAATGACATCTTTGCTAAGAACAGCTAGTTTACATCAGCAAAGAAATTGGAGAGGAATCTGGTTTTACTGCAGATGGAGGGGGGAGTGTTTCATGTTAGCACAGACTGAGGTTCCCAACTTCCAAAAGGAACTCCTCTTTGCTTATTCAAACTCAAAGGTAAAAGTTGAGACACTCAAAATCTCAAAGCCAAGATGCTGGGATGATGCTAAGAGAAAGTGAGCTTTTTCAGGAAGATGTCACTTTTCACTTGTGCAAATGGATGGAGAGATAATATCCCAGGGCTCAGAGTGAATTGACTGAGCAGGTCAGAAAAAGACATAAAAATTAAAGAGCTGCTGTGTTGGGGAGTATTTGACAATGAGATCCAGCTACAACCTCAACCAAAAGCAATCTAAATTCAGCCTAAATTCTCCCAAATCAAGGTCCACTTAGTACACAAGTTCCAGGTTGACTTACATGTTGTCCTCTGCAGACATTCAGTAAACCGCTTGACCTTTGACTGCTCCAAATCCAGAAGGTGACATTGGGTGTCCCCAGGAGTATCTTCATCCCCCCTCTCCCATCACCTGCTCCCTTCTCCCTGGTCCCCAGCACTGGTGGCAGAGCTGCACAGCCCGGGCACACAAAGGGCTGGTGTTTGCTGGGCACTGTGCAGTGCCTGCGCGGGCCAGCAGCCCTTAGCCATGCAGAGTGTGCCCAGCGCTGTGCTCAGGCAGGTCAGGCTTGAGCCCTTGGCCATGGGACACTTGTCATCACAGCGACGCCCAGCTCAGGTCATGGCAAGCTCAGAGATGTCCCGAGAGCCTGTGGTGTTGGGTGAGCACAAAGCCCATGGCTTTCTGCTAGTGATGGCCAAAATCATACTGAGTGGGCTACAGGGCTGAATACACTCCAACAGAGGTGACAGGTCAAACTGAATAGAGAAGGGGCTTACAGCCACATATACCTACCAGTGTAGTTAGTCCTGAAGAGCAAGATAATAGGCAGGAAATTATGAGAAAAAAGTTGAGACAATAAAGGATCTCTGCTGATGAGTCTGGAGGGGCTTAAGAAATGGATGTACTTTACATCAAAGCTGAAAAAGAACCTGAAAATAAGAAAGCAAGCTGGTTGTTCTGACCTAAAATAATAAGGGAAATAAACACAGAAAATATGGAGAAGTTGTGTTTGCGACTCACTGACCTGAAACCAAGCATTTTTGTTTGCAATTTGAGTTTTAAAAGTAAAATGCTTCAGTCAACATGGAACAAATAATTTTCTTCCATTTTCATGTTTTCAGTTTTGGTCCTTGTTCTTTTAGAAATCTGAGTCATTTTTTGAATGAAAATACTACTTTGAAACAACTCAAATGTTCTTCTTGAAATTGCCCAAGCACAAGTTTTTTATTTTTCTGAAATTTCCATTTTTGTCTCTTCATTCCTAGCCTAAAGTCCTCCTCAAATTCAATGTGAATTTACAAATAATTTCAGACTTCTTTCAAACCCCTTTTTATTTTTTTTAAGTGTATTTACTACTCTCTGTATATACATATATGTGGCTGTGTGTATATATCTAAATATGGATTGTGATTAAATTTTCAGTTGTACAAAGAGTTTCATAGGGAGACTGAGGCATAAGAGATTTTCAGTTCAGGAGGGGATAGGGTAGGCTCATGATAACTTACATCTTTGCAGCTACAAGGACATCTAAGCTCGAGCAAGGAGAAGGCATTTCAGATGTCCTGTTGCCAGTTGCTGCCAGACTGGCTCCCTGGAGAGAGGAAGCAGAGCATCCCAAAAAGCAATTGTCTGAGTACATCCCTCCATCCTCTCCGCAATCACCACATCCCGCTTGTCCCAGATGGCACAGGGGAATAGCCGTTTCTTTTCTGACTCAACCAAGCCTACGCGAGCTACACATTTCCCACTCCCCCGCTGCTGGAAAGCAAACAATCCATTAGGGCTTCGCTGACTGGATCTGACATTTCCCAGGTGCAGATTAACACCCCCTCGGGCCTTCAACACCGTGAAAATCAACTCATCGTTTGCGCGTCACTTCCCATCACCGCTCCCAGTGACGAGGAGACCCAGCACCTGCCAGCCCAACGCTCCCAGTGCCGACCAGCGTGGTTTTCCAAGGTGTTTGACTTGGCATGGGAAGGATGAACAAGGGAATGGTGGCATGTCATTCATGGTATGAAGTGCTCAGGTTTAATACTGGCTTTGGGTATTCCCACCTGGTTATTTCTTTAGGCTGTGGAGTGATGATGTGTAGTCTTTGGAAAAGAAGTCAGCTTTAGGTATCCTTTCTTCTTGCTTGTTGTCCCTCCCTGGTCCTGTTCTCTTAGGTCAGCTGACTCAGCGGTGTATGGGCCATGCTGTGAAGTGGGCAACTGATCCACTGTGGTGGATTGACCCTGGCTGGATGTCAGGTGCCCACCAAAGCAGCTCTATCACTCCCCTCCTCAGCTGGACAGAAGAGAGAAAATACAACAAAAGGTTTGTGTGTCGAGATAAGGACAGGGAGAGATCACTTACCTGTTATCATCATGTGCAAAACAGACTCAACTTGGGGAAATAAATTTAATTTATTGCCAATCAAATCAATGTAGGTTAATGAGAAATAAAACCAGACCTTAACACCCTTCCCCCCACCCTTCTCTTCTTCCTGGGCTCAGCTTTGTTCCCCACTTCTCTCCCTCCTCCCCACCAGCAACTCAGGAGGAAGGGAATAGGGGTTGTGGTCAGTTCATCACACATTGTCTCTGCCGCTCCTTCCTCCTCATGCTCTTCCCTTGCTCTATCCTGGGGTCCTCTCCCCAAGGGGCCACAGCTCCTGCCAGGAGCCTGCTCCAGCGTGGGCTGCCCCGGGGGTGGCAGGATGCTCCTTTGGGCATCCCCTTGCTCCATCATGGGATGGTCCCTGGGCTGCAGAGGGGTCTCTGCTCCCCCCCTTACCCTCCGTGGCTGCAGTGCACAGCTGGCCTCACCACGATCTGCACCACAGGCTGCCAGGGGACTTCTGCTCTGGCACCTGGAGCATCTCCTGCCCCTCCTTCTCCACTGACCTGGGTGTCTGCTGGGTCGTTTCTTTCTCATATTCTCACTCCTTTCTCCAGCTGCTTCTCCACAGCAGGTTTTTGCCCCACAGGCAAGTGGGAAGTTTGTAGATACTTTGCTGTGTCGATGGGAGATACAGGTAGGAGGAAGCTGTCAGAAGAGCCATTCCTTATATTAATGAGGGAGCAATTACAGAGATGATGGGAGTTAAAGAATAAGAACAGCCATAGCAGGTCAAACAGAAGATCGCTCCAGCTCTGTGTCCTGTTGCCAAAAGTGGTCACCAGTAGATGTCAAGCAATTATCTGAAAAAAATGTAAGTGTGGAGTGATTCTTTCCAAAACACTTTATAAGCCCCCGGTGAACTACAACTCATGGACTTCTTGAGAAAGAGTTTTTATATTTAACAGCACTGGAAGGATTTTTCTTTCCATAAATTTGCCCAGTCATTTAACTATGCAACCCTTAATGGAAGCACTGACGTGGAGTCAGGAGATGTATTCTCTTTGATGTCCTATGTTGCAGGGTGATCTCAGGCAGGGTGTTCTGGGCTCCATCCAGCTTCTGAAACACGGTTAGTGTCACGTGGTTACCCAGGACATCTGCAAGGGGGTGGCAAACGTAGCATCATCATCCCTCGTGTGCAAATGTGTCTGCTCTGCACGTGGCTGGGCATGTGGTGGGAGCAGGTGAGAGGGGTATGCCTGGTGTCTCAGCCTCCTGCCCCACTCCTATTTTTTCCCTTCCACCTCTGAACCTGTTTTTTGCCACTCAAGGTAGCTGTTCCTCCTTCCCAGCCTGGTCTCATCCCTCCATGTACTTGCAAAACCTGCACTAGGGTCTGTCACGCTGAGAGGCTTCAACTCCCCCACCCTAAACCAGAGTAAAATTCAGGATAGAAGATGGGGCTGTTGGATCTCACACCATAGCTAGGGGCTACCTGATAGAGGTAAAAGCTCTTTGGAGGCCACATCCTTCTGTGTTAGCACAGATAAAGGTCTAATCCTGCCCTTCTCTCTCCTTGCACTGGGATGCTGAGGGGATTATCTCACCATTTCCAAACAGGCTGAGCCTTTCTGTGAGGCTGACAGGCACTGGAAATTAGCTCCTGTAGCCTGCAGAAGATGCATTCATTACCTCATGCCCCTTGAGGCACGCCGAGCTGGAAGCAAGCACGAGGCTGGTGTGGCAGCTCCCTGGGCTGACAAACAGGGCTCTGCACCACGCTCGATGAATATGGGAGGGGGGGACACATCCCCACCCCCTCCTCACCCGAGCTGTCCTTGCCAAAGTCATCAGGCACTTTGCAACCCTGTCCCTCTCCCTGAGGCAGCTGCTGTCGTACACCCCACAGAGTTAACTCATTCTACCTGAACGCAAACAAGCTCTCCCCTGCACTCCCATTAGTGCTGTTTGAAAGCCATGATTCCCCACCTCGGCTTCCCGGCGTCCCGCTGCTCCTTCTTGCTCGGCACAGGCTTCGCCAGGGTAGCTCCTGTCATTTAAAACAATGGGGAGGCGAGGGCTTAAAAAAACTACAAATTCAGGCACTTTATGATGGACAGAAAGATTTATTCGTTCCCTGCCTGTGCCCCCCAAAAAAAAGACTTTCCCCAAATCCTACAGGATTATGAAATACATTGAGTATGTAGATGGTGCTTTCTCTGTTCTGATAAATCCCAGTGATTAAGTGTTTCATTTGGTTGGTTTTCACCACATTTCTAGTCATTATTCTAGCATGATGATCGAGCTAAGGGAATGTCTCTAAACTTCAGAGTATCTGAGTGCTTCGGCAGTGTTTAACAAGCCACACAAGCCCTCTGAAGGAGGAGGTTGCTGTTAGCCCTTTTTGCAGCTAGGAAAGCAAGGGGAAGGCTTGTTCAGGGACATATGGGAAGTCAGTGGCAGATCCAGGGATTTGAACCGAGTGTCAAGTGGCCTTAACACTCTGTCCTAATAATTCAAGATGCTTCAATTCCCTTCTATATCCAAAAATAAAAAGGGTTGGAAGCACCTGGACCCTGCTCTCTCAAAGGCTCCAAAAGAGGATCCAGAGTGGGATGCAAATGAGTGTTCAGTTAGAAGCATAAGGGGATTTAAATGGAGTGAGCAAAACTGGATTCATTACCTGGCAATTAGCTCTAAATTAATGCACAATCATATGGCACAATTGAGCTTGGAAGGGAGAGGTCGTTCTGGCAGCTAGAGTCAATGTGCTCTGTGGAGATCAAACATTGCTGTCTGGGGCAGGTCAGCTCAGTTCATGTGTTTCTTGGATACCTGAGAAAAATTACTGATTCCAGTACTGTCAAGTAAGGGCTTTGGGTAGGAAGAGCAGGACAGTGGTCTTGTTTTTCTGAATACACATAAACAGAGAGGCAAGACCATCTGTTTCAGCTGGACCATCCAGCTGAAATCCCGGTATTTTAATAATTCATAGCCCTGGTCATTTCCTGATCCCAGTTTTCCCAGAGGCCATCCCAGCCAACTGCTGCCTCTCCTGACTTGTGACCAACACAGGCCACTGCCCTCAAAGTCTAAGCGCCTCCCAGCTCTGGTGGCACTGCAGTCTGTGGTGCTTGCCAAGGCGGCCTGAGCATCAGGATTGTTTTCCTTCCTTACCACACCTGTCCCTTCTGCAATTCCCATCATCCTGGCTTTCTCTGGTGTCCCTCACCTTAGAGAGGGTCCAATGTTTTGGCTGAGCCTGGCACATGCATCCTGAGTGCAACCTGGTGCAGAGGGAAAGAAGAGGCAGTATCCTGTTTCCAGGTGATGCATCCCGAGCCTGCATCTCCTACCCACCTTTAAAGGGCCAGAGAGAGGCTTTTTTTCTGAGCCAGTGTACTATCTGAGCAGCTCAGAGAAATTTCTGATGCCTAGAAACCCATTGCCAGGCAACCTGATGCTTAAGCCCTCTTTCCCAGCCTGCAAGGGAAAGACTCCCTCCCGCCTGTTGCTGAACCTTCCCCCCTGCAACCCCCCTCCTCCTCTCCCAGAGCTGAGGACAAGCGCACAAAACCCTCCTGCTATGTACCAACGTCTTGGGCTCCCTCCCACCCAAAGCATCTGTTGCTACAGAGGCCAGGTCCTACTTGTTCTATGCTGGGGACAAACACGCCTTGGTGCCAGCTTGTAACAAATCTCTGGCCAGCTGGGATGGCTCTGGTGTTGTCACATAGCCACAAACCACCGGTCCAAGCAGTCTTGCAGCAGTTCAGGGGCTGAAGGCTTCCTTCCACCTCACAGCCCTATCAAAGAGGGTCTTCACCTGCAGTCAAAGTTGCTCCCCTGGGGAATGCTCGGACACTGTTCCAGCAAGATCATTTAACCCTGGCCATTCCCATTGGGCAGCATGTTTGCAGTCAGCCTGATCTGGAGTTCAAGAGAGTTTTCTAGCAAAAAATTTTCTAGCTGCCGCTCCGTGACAGCTGGTCTAAGACATGGGAGCAGCCACCACTGTGTTTCATTTACTGGTATAATGGTAATTTCATCTTGATGACATTGTCACAGCAGCTCTGAGCTTTGTATCTAAGGTGGTCCACCCTGTGCAAGACGTCCTTCAGCCCAGCACATGAGCCCTGCCAGCACCATTGGCCAGAGGATGGCAAAGCAAGGGTGGTGAGAGGAGTCAGGGTCCCCCAACCCCATCTCCCAGACACCCTGAGGAGCTAAAGGAGAGAGTGTAATGACATACAGGGCTGTTATGAAAAAAAGAACACGTACAAAAAAGGGTACAAAAGAGAGTAGATACTGTGGGAAGAGGAAGGAGAGAAGTTAAGCATGAATGCTTTCCATTCAGGTTACTTATATTCATTACAAATGGACTCACCTTGGCTGGAAACCTGTTAAGTGTAAGCAATGAGGAGACCATGAGTTGGCAACAGATGTTGTAGTCAATATTTTGTAGCTCAAGCTAGGGCTATCCATCATGCAAACCATAGCTTCTGCAGACTGAGCACCGTCCAGGTGCTACTTCTCTGGCGACAAAGCAAAGAAAGAAGATGGTCTGTCTAACACCTACCTGCCAGTGGTTACACTGGCACTTCCCAGCCCTGAAGGCAGAACTCCACTTGGCACACCTTGAGAGAACCTTAGTCTGTGGAAAATTGGGCCACTGATGAGAGTCCTGTGTGAACCCCTTAGAAATACCATCCCCAAATGTCAGTCCTGAAAGCTAGACTCACTGTCTCCTGCATGCAACCGAGATGAATCCTTCTGGTGGTCATTCCATCCTAACATGTCTTTCCCAGTCTGTTCTTCCCTCTAGGTCCCGCGTGACAGACTCCTGCCATTAGATATGATGGAAAGGGCAGTTGCCTCTATACAGGCACACTCACATGCTATAGAGGCTCTGGGAATAACGAAAGCAATGAAATATATCACCAAAAGAACAAGTGGCTGTGATGAATTAGTGAGTGTTAAAGGAACAAAGCGGGCGAGCTGGCCAGGGCACTGCCAACCTTATTCCCTAGCAAAGATGTGAAAGCAGCGGGCAACGGGGCTTGCGGTGCCTCTAATTCCCCTTTCATACTTTGCCAAGAGTGTTTTCAGAGTCACTTTGTCGATTGAATTTGTCAGCCACCATTCTGGAGATAGCAAAGCTGCTTTAGCTGTCTTTATTGTGGTGTTCACACAAGGCAATTCCAAAGCATCTGTATTCATTCCAAGCAGCATTAGGTAGCTGATGATTCAGCCAGCTGCCAGCAGATAGCTGCTCTCTCCTTGAGATGACTGAGTAATACAGGAATAACCCAGGGATTTTGCTCCCCTTTGGTGTGCCCCTGAGTTTATTTATTTATTTTGGGTGGATCCCATTTATCACATACGTGCAGGAGCTGAGTTTTAAGCTTGGCGTTCCCTTGGGCATGGAGAGCAGGACAAGTCTGCTTCTCATTTACTTTGGACAGTTTTGTCTTACCAATTTAGAGATGAAATCTTGCTGTAGCTAGGGAGCAGGATGGGCGGTTTGGAAGCTGTGTGCTAAGAAAGCAAATTTGGTGCTTCTGCTGGGGCACGAGCGGATGTGCAAGAAGGGAAAAAGCTGGAAAGGTCAGATTGGGAAGGAGAGAGAGGGAGATCTGTTCCTTCCTCAAGCAGGCTGGTGTGGTAGATGCTGAGGGCCCCTGGATGCATCCTTGCAGGCATGAAGTCTTCCGGAGGCAGGTAAAGGTGAATGGTAGCAGACAGTAGCAAACCCTGCATCCTTCAGGGGTACAACTCAAAGATCCTGCTTGCACTTGAAGGGCCAGGCTTGCATCTCCGTAGCTGCTCTTGGATATCAGTGGGTCACAAAGCAGCTGAGACTGCTCTGGAGCCTGCAGAAGTCTTAACAGAGAACCCAGGGTTGGATGGATTTCTGCTAACTTTTCCTGCCTGCAAGTGCACTTTCTTTTCTAAGCTATTGGCTTCACCCCCATCTCCACACTATGGAAGGAGATAGGGACATTTCAGCCCTCCTGAGAGAGGTGTCTGAGATAAGTGGACTTGAATCACCCTAAAGCAACTCTGATTTCTCCCTGCTGATTACAGAGGGAATTTGATGACAGCCTTAGACCAGACACGAGCTGTGAAGCAGCCATGAGTCCGGGTTGCAGTCACAGTTCCTCTGCCCCTGCTCTGGGCACTCAGTATTTGACCTGCCTTTATTCTGGGAGCCATAAACCAATCTCTGAAAGTCTGTTTGCCAGTTCCTTGTGCTCCCCAGTGGCTCCATGCACTAGGCAAGCCTGCTCTGAACACAGGCCATTTTTCCACAGATTTTCTATATCCCCCTTGGTCCCTGAGTAGGAGGCTGATGGCTTTCCAAACATCACTGTGGCTACATGAGTGTGCAGGAGAGAGAAATGCCTTTCACTTGAAGCATCAGCAAGTCCAGCCTTGCACTAACAATTTTCAGGAGTTAATCATCCTGTCAAGACTTGGGCAGAAGCGCAGAGCAGCTGGGAAAGGCATGTTCTATCATGATGACCAGCACATGTTGCCAGAGGAGGTGCAGGTACCACATCCCAGGTCCAGGGCTGTTGAGAGTGTTGCATCCCTATGCCTGTCCTAGGCGTAAAGTCCATCACTGCCTCTCCACATGATCAGTGCCTACAGCTCACAGATGGGAAGGAGGTACACCAGACAGAAAGCAGTGTTCATCCAAAAGTAGCTGTTATCCTGTGCAGTGGTCTCACCTTCTAAAAGCACTTGGTCCACGTTGGAGGATACTGCCTGTTGCCCCACTGCCCCACAACCCACCAGCACAATTTTAGCTTTGTGGAGATTTGGGAGAGCAGATCCTTATCTCCATCATCACTTCAAAACAGAAAAATTTGGTCTCCTGCCCTAAAATTCCTTTCACCCCAGATGTACTTTCTCTTGGACATCTGGGGGTATTACTACGGTTTGCAGGGGCCAAACACAAGGTTTAGCAACTTCCTCCTCAGACAATCTGCAGGTGGGCAGATAAACATCTCTTTCCATGTCCATGTTTGTGTCCTTGAGCTGGCTCTTCTCTTGACCATTTCCTAATCAACGTACATATAATTTACTTCCAGATGCACTTCAGAGGGGAGAAGTGAAGCTGTCCTTCAGGGTCAGGCAGTGATGCTGATCCTTGGAGACTGGTCACAACCCTTCTGTCCACCTTTGTCTTCACTGGGAGGAAAGCTCCTTCTCTTTTCAAGGCAGGAAACAGAAGGGAGAAGATGAAAGAGGGAGAGAGAGGGAGCATTTCAGGCTTGTAATTCGGTTACAGTGCGGCGAATCGATTTGCTGTGGCTCAGAGGCCTGTTTGTTTTCGCAGGAACAGAGGAATGAATCTGATGACGGTGTTGTGATGAGGCCTAAGCCCACTGTCCAATCCCAAATGCAGCATGGGTCTGGAAGGGGAGCATGCCACACAAGGACTTTCCCAGACACTGGCTCAAATACACCTCTGTGTCAGTCACATCCTGCACACAGGAGAGTTTGGGCTAAAGTGGGGTGAACACAGCAGCCAGTCCCTACCAGGCATCCCACCACACTGGAAAAAAATTGATTTTTCCAAAGCATTTTCTGGTTTCAAGGGTAGGAACTGCCTCTTTGGGTTACGGCCCTGAACCTGGACACCCAAAACAATCCTTGTGATGTCCCAGAAGAAGAGAGAAGTTAATTGGGATGGTTTATTGCTAAACTGAAAGGCCATGGCATCCAGGACTAGTGACCACTTGCTTTGGACCACCTGAGAAAAACAAGCGAATCTGGGATTGAAAATTTACCCGGTAGCACTACAGGAAGAACAAAGAGGGAGAAAAATGGAGGGGAACTATGGGGCAGACGGTGGGTTGTGTCATCCAACAACCCCTGTCCTTCAGAGGCAGGTGGGCAGCCATCAGCTCTCCTGGGTAGGAGGACAGCCCTGGCCACAAACCTCCATCAGAAACAAATGCAGTGGTGAGGGCTGAGGACTCAGAATAACATCCCACCCAATCTCCATTAACTCTCAAAATCTATCCAAACCCCTGGTAAGGGATCTCCACCTGAAATTGGTGATGTGCCTGGCATGGGACAGACACTCATACATCTGTCTGGGCTGTGCTGCTGCAGTCACCTGCTCTTAGCAGTGACCTCAGGGGTGATAAAGACCCAAAAAAGGAGTGACAGGGAGTGAAAGCAGTGCCCGAGGTGAGGTACTGAGGGATAAAAGGTACCAGGTGATTGGCCCTGGCTCAAAACCCCTGCCTCAACTCACTGCTTTTATCCTTTCCATTGAACACTGGAAGGGGAAGCATGAAAACCAGCCCTTCCTTAGGGAAGACAGGACACCCATTCTAGTGTCCTGATGGCTGCTGATCCCATGGAGTGACAGGGAAGGTATGTGCTGGGAGAGCTACTTAAGAACTCCTGAACGGCTCAGCACTGCAGCACTGTGGAGGGGCAGGAGTGAGAGCTGACTACCAGCAAGGAGCTCAAACACATCCAAGGCCTGGCTTTACTGGTCCTATGAAGAGTGAGCAGCACAGAGGATCAAGGTAAAACACAGGAAGGATGTGGGTGCTGCAGCTCAAGGTGGAGATTCACAGGCAAGGCAATTCCAAGTTCCCACTCTGAGTTGTGGGGAGGAAGGGCAACACCCTTAAGAGCTTGGCCCAGCATCCCACTGTGCTACCTGCAACACAAAATATTCATTTTTAACATATGTTTGAAAACAAGATAGCCATAATCCCAAAAGACTGCTGGAAGAGGAAGGGGAAATAAGTTTCCTTTGGCCAAGCAGTTTTTTATCTTTTGGAGCCTTCATTACATTTCCAAGATTGCAGTTAAGAATGGAAGCCTTTGCTTTGCAGGGGTGTGCTGCTGACCACCCTGCTGTTTTCAGTTTAATCTTGTCTTATATTTAACACAGCCCTCAGGGTACTGGAGCGACTCACTGACATGGTGTTGAAGATGGAAAAATGCAAAGGTACCCTATGGAGGAGCTCTTAGAAACCAAGGATACAAGAGAGTGAGCTGTGTTTGCTGCCCATCAGATTCAGTCTGTAGCCTGATATCACCCAGTCCCAGGCAAAAAAAGAAAAAAAGGAGAACTGTCTCCTGAGAGGCATTACACAAAAACCCTCTGACACAGGGTCAATGGAGGTAAAGCAGGCTGTGGCTCCAGGGTTGTCCCTTATTGTCACAGGTGACAAATCCAACTGCAGATCCTCTGGGACTCTGGCTGGAGACTGTGGGGAAAGGTTCTTCAGAAGAGGGCACTTTTAGAGGCTGAAGGTGAAAACAAGCTCTACCCAGCTCATCAGAAATGTCTCCTTCCCCTGAGCATGACTGGTGGCCTTTGCCTAGGTAGCAGTCTTGATGAGAAACTTCTGAGCAGTGACCTGGTGTTGCTTGGACAGACTTTATCCTGTGCCTTGGACAAAGGACGTGAGGCTGAAGAAAGACACAGTGAAGGGGGAAGAGGTAATGCCAGACTCTTGGAAAGTATCTAACATGGCCATGCTGGATGTCGTGGCATGTTCCTGTCCCTACAGAGAGACATGAGTCTGCCATTTACTCCCAGTGGGAGTCATTGCATTAGACACCCTCATCCAGAGGAAAGGGCTTTGCATCAGACACCCTCAGCTAAGGAAAGGGCTTTGGCTGCTTGAGTTGTGCTGCTGATGGCCTTAGGGATGGTTTCTACCCCTCTGTGACTCATAGCTTCTCTCCAATGCAGGGGATGAGGCAAGGGGTGACCACTGCATCCCCACTCTCCAGCATTACCAAAGGGGAGTTGATGTCTTTAAGGTCCCTTCCAACCCAAACCATTCTATGTCTACAAAGCATTTAAGAGCTTTGTGGAGCTGCTCCCATTTGCCAGGTGGGATCGCTTCGATCTGGCATTGACAGCTTGGTGAGAAAGTGGAGGATCAACCACTTTTCTGAGCCAGAGGCTGGCTGCAAGCCCCCTCACCCCCCCACCCCCGTGCCCTCCAGCTCCGCTGTCCACGCTCCCTGCAGGTGCGGGGTTTGGGATAACCGTGGTGGAGGGTTCCCTCTACTGGCCTGAAAACCCACTGCTCCTAGCCCACGTAGATCATTCCAGTGCAGGGAAGCGCCTGTTTACAAGGTTCTAAGAAGAGGGCTGGCTTCGGACGGCCCCTGACCTCCCCCTGCATCAGCACCCCGACTCCTGCCCCTGTGCATCCTCCCATTCCCCCAGCACCGAAGCTCCTTGTCCCTTTTCCCAAGGCTCTCCAGAGCTGCTCGTTCCCAAAAATTCATGCACACTTCTTTCTGATTTAGGGATGCTGTTCTCCTCCGCACTCGGGACAGATCCCACACATGCAAGGAGGACCTAGATAACCAGTAACAAAACACAACCCTCATTCTTTGTGGCCACAGCCCAGGTTTGGACCGCAGCCCTGGCAGCAGTTACGTGCCCTAAACGATGTCCAGGAGAGCCACGGGCAGTGGCTATCCAGGATCTGAGCACCCTGATTTGCAGGAGGGGTATCTCCCTGCAGCCCTTTGTGCCATGGTTATTGGGTACGTGTTTAAGGAAAGGAAAAAACAATACAAAGGGGATCTATCTCTGTCTCCAGGAAGCACTAACAAAGGAGAGCAGGATTGAAAAGAGATAAAAATGGGAGTTTAACTTCACTGTGGGGCATTTAACCAGCTCAAGCAGAAGCATCAGGTCTTACAGGTCAGTGTACGGAATGATCAACAAAAATAAAGGGGAAACTCCTCCCCTGAGATTGTTCCCCAGCGTTGCTGCTCCATTCTTCCCCCCCACAGGAGTACCTATCTCTTTCCTTCCCTCCTCTCTCTCCTTGCCTCTTTTCACCTCTGTTTCTATTACTATCAAAGTGAAATTTATGAAGAGCTCGAGGCATTGGCGATTTCCTGGATTTCAATATAACTTCGTGCAATCTTAAGTGAACAGCTTGGTTGCTTCTGCCTGTCAGAGAATTTAAATTGCAAATTGAATAGTGAAATGCAGCAGGCAAGGGTCTGTATCAGTGACTTTGGAGAGCAGAGATATCGCTTAGCAACTGGAGGGAGGGATGGAGGCCGTGGTAAACACAGCAATGAAGTATCTGGGTTTTGGGATAACCCCTGTCCCTGCATGGCAGAGGGGTGGTAGCTCTGGGACTCTGTGAAGGATGACTGTGTGGAGGCTAATGCTCATGTTTTGCCACTGATGGTGGCACAAACAAAATCTGCAGGGGCAGGTACTATCACCTCCCATCTGTACATAGTGGCATATCACATCTCCTTCCTGACCCCATTTGAAGCCCAGCCTGATGCAGCTGAGCACAGGGAGCTGCAGCATTAGGTCACTTCCCAAGAGAAATCACCAGCTTCACTCTTAGCAGGTCTCACCTTGGCACCTGGGAAAGTAGTCACCACCCCGACACAAGTCAAGGTGCGACTGTGAGAGCTGGGTGAAACTCTCTGACCCCTCTATGTGGGGTGTCAGATGAAATAATCCATTAGGGAGCTGGAAGACGTGGCTTATCAAGGAAACACTGAGGGTCCTGGGTTTGGTCAGCCTGGATAAGGCTGGTAGCACTCAAGTGGGTGTTTTTGCTTTCTAACCGTCATCTACAGCAGGTTGTAGAAAAGACAGACCTGGACCGTCCCTGGAGATGCACAGAAAATGGCAGGAGGTGGCAGTCATGTTGTAATGAGGAAGCTGGAAGGATAAAATCTTCACAATGAGTGTGGCTAAGCACCAGGACTGGGATGTCCGCATGGGAAATCTTTAAAACTCATCTGCACATAGTCTCAAGGTCTCTGGTCCAGCATTGAAGTTGGCCCTGCTTTGAGCTGGAGGGCAAACTAGGCACCTCTGGAGTTCCCTTTCAACCTACAGTATTCTACAGTTCCATCCAGTGGTGCTTTTTTTCTTAAAGATGCTGAAAATGACTTCAATACTGGCAGAAATTAATGCAGAGAAAGGTCCTGAGCAATCACTTAAACTCCCACCCTGGCCTTGGCAGATTCAGAGATATTCAAACCAGAGCTGTCTCCTGTTTGCTGGAGATTTTCTTGCAGCCCTTCAAGGAAGGATATTTCACATCTCCCGTGGACAGTCCAGCACTTCCTATCCTTGCTGTTAGAAAATGTTTTCTAAGGTTAGCCTTGCCTAAATGAGCTTCAGTAAACTTTAAACCCGCAACAGTAACAGTTGGCTCATAATTACTGCTTAATAACACAAACCTTCAATGCAACTACCATTTAAATGTATAGTAAATGCTAATGCCCTGCAGCAGCAAGTTCCACCAGTCCATTGTCCCCTGCATTAAAAATAGTAATAGGTCTTAATTAATAAATAATAATAGATCTTAATTAAGGACCAAAAAGGCCAAGCGGGAAGCAATTCTCCTTGTGTGCTCTTCCTGATTACCACCCCTAGGACTCACATGGAGAAAACATTACTCAAGTCCATCTCATACCAGCTATGTCTAGTGTGCAGACACAGAGGTCTGTGACTCAGTAAACCTAGTTCAATGCCCTGTGATCATGTACATCTTTTCTGTATAGATACTAGGTACAACAGGTGAGATTTATCAGAGCTGGTTCCCCATAGGACATACTGAAGACAAGAAATGGGCACTGTCCAGGAGCTGCTCATCTCTTTTTTTTCACATATCTGTTTCCAGATGAGATGGATTGCTTCATAATAAAGTCTTTTCCTCTCTAACAAGAGATAATGCTGTCTTGGAGGAAGGTGTCTGCAGTGTTCATTTCCAAGCTTTAGCAAAATGAGCCCCAGCACGCATATTCCACATAGGTGACAAATGGATGGTCACAGAGAAATGACTGCAACAGTGTGGACTGTGGACCTGGAAGCTCTAGGATCTCACAAAGAAAGGTCTTATTGAGTACTTGGAGCTAATGGAAAATACTGTATTTTGAGAAATACTGCAATCAACAGGGAAGATGTTTTCTCACTGGGGCTGTGCTGAAGCAATTCTTTGGTGTGCTACTCAGTGCAAGCACAATATGTTCCTGAGCAGAAGTGGCCAAGGAAAACTTTGCAAGATGTTATTTGGTGGAAGCCTAAGGCCAGCAGGCACTAAATGCCCCATCCAAGTCTATTTAGGGAGTCTGTGACAGTCAGAGTATTAAATACATTCCTCCAGTGTTCCAGAATAGGGCTCTAACCTCAAATCATCTCCCCCACCATTAAAAACCTTCACAGATTGCAAATTAGAAGGAGAAGGGACATCTATATGTCCACGTCTTATCTCCCTTGGTACGGTAGAATTTGCTGCCTGGCCTAAAGTGCTGGCAATAGTTCAGGTGTTAGGAACCAGTGAGTCTCACCCCAGAATCAACTGCAATTTCCTCATCGGTGCAAAATTCACTTAAATCCCACACTTCCTTTAGAAGGGTGTTGACATTTACTCAGCTGCTTGTCAAATGTCTGGAGATGTTAACCTCACAAACAAGAGCTGTTGTCATTAAAGGAACACAGACTATTGCAAAGACGGGTAGTTAGCATGTCTTTGGGAGAGGTGTTTGATGAGAGGGTATTTTATGTGTGCCTGCATTTCCCTCCAGCACACAAGGAAACAGTTGGTGCCAGGGTAGCACATCAGATGGCAAAGGAGTTTTGTGGGATAAGCAGAGAACATTCAGATGGGGAAGACCAGCAGAGATGTGGAGAAATCCCTGTCTCTGTCATTCAAGAGACATGCTCCTTTTCTGAAAGAAGTATCAATTACACTCATATTTGGCTTACCTAGTCAGCATTCGGATGTCTAATCAAAGTTCCTAAAATGGGGGAGAAACAGATGTTTCCAGGAACTTCTCAGCTGCTTCAGGATGAGCTGAATTGCCTCCTCATGGCATAACCCTTATGACCCAATCAAAAGTTAGTGATTTCTCCACTGAGCCTGAGCCTTGGGCTGTTTTTTATCATCTATGAACGTCTACAGTTCAGAGGGCTCTTGACACCATCCCTCACAAACTGCTTCCACATAAACTATATTCCTGTCCCCAGGAAGTCCACTCCCTAACCCTTCACGGTCCATAGCAGCCTGAGGGCAGTGGAGCAATATCTGGGGAAGCTGCAGAGACCCTGGCATGCACCTCATCACGGCAGGGGTTTTGACAGTCAAACCAGATACTGAACGTTTTACCCCATTTCCATGGCTGTGGCACCACTGTGGAGATTTGCTCAGGCATGGGCACTGCTTGGGCTGAATATCCAGAGCTCTGTGATTTTAAATCCCCTATGTCTCATTTTCCAAGACCCAGCCGCTAACGGGGGGGGTCTTTTCCTGCAGGCTGAGGTTAATTGGCTTGTGCTTTTAAGAGGATAAAACTGCAGAGACTCGTAGTCAGGGCTGTTCTCCAGATTTCCATTATAATCTACATTGCAGGAAAATAGCTTTCCTGATCAAATCATCTGTCCTCTCAGTACAGAGGATAAAGATCTGGTTATGTGGGAAATCTGCAGAGTGGGAAATCTGCAGAGTGTCTGTGCATAACCTTGCTGGACACAGGGGGAAGAAGCAGCAGAGACTTTGCATGAGGAAGGTGCATGAAGGCACTGTGCCATTAAGTGTCTGGGGTTTGGGGGGGAAAGACAGACACTCTTGGAGTGGCTGATCCACAGCAGCAGACAGTATTACCTTAGGTAATTTCTGAGCCTGATCTTCTGCATCTCCTGACAATCAAATGGGGGAATAAGCTGGTACATGAGACTGGGAATTCACTGGGAAATGGTGAGAATCCTGGGACCAAGCCCAAAAAATGGGTAGGACTTATTGAACTCCTGGACCTCGAGGACTGGCCAAACCTTGCCCAAGTCAAAGCTAGGTTTCAAATACTGTAGGAGAGAGGGAGAGAAGGAAGGAAGAAGGGAGGAGAGGCTCTGGCAAGCAAGAGGTGATGGTGGTAGGTCCCAGGAACCAGGGCTCCAAGTCTTTGTCTCGAGGCTTGTAGCTCATTCTCCCAAAAGCATGGAGCATCATCATTGCTTTCAGTACTGATGGCTATTTTGTGGAAGAAGAAGCTACCTGATGACAAAACAAGTGTGAGAAGAATGGCTGGGAAGAAGCTAGTCTGTGACACAGAGGGAGTGTTTCCTCATTCCTCACTTGTCAAAAGGGAATAGTGAGCTTTATTTTCCAGATATGTCGGTTTAAAGCTCTTTATTTTGCTCTAGCCAACCCTTATCCCAGGAGAAACTGTAAAGATTTTTTCCCAAGCACCTACATACTCCTGATCCTTTCAGCTCCCATCTCTAGAAATGTTTACTAGTGTACTTGGTCTTGCACACTTGGTAGGTGGACATCCGTGTGGTTTCTCATCCCAAAATAGCTCTCACAAGCACACAGCTGCTCAGCTGCACCTTCTGTACCTCAAGCTCTTATGGCACAGAAAGTAAATGTTGGTAAAGCTCAAAGCAGTTCACCTAAACATTTTGGCTGTGCCAGAAATTGCAGAATTAGGGCAGTTCTAAAAATGAGACCAAAAAAAAAAATCTCTTCAAAACCAGATAGGACCAAAATATCCTAAAATTCAAAGCTGGTAGTGAAGTTGCTCAGTTACTTCTTCTGGGTTTTGTTTGTTTGCTTGTTTGTTTTTTCCCCAGTAGCAGTTCTGACAGCTGCAACCTATTGTACATGTAAAAATATTAATGTCTTGCAGTCTTCAATTCCATGGCAACAAAAATGCATGAGCCCACCACCTGTGTTGAGATGGCCTCAGAAGAGAGGAGGACTCCTTGCTTTCATTGTGCAGAGCAGGGAAGAGCTTTATGCTGCAAGGCTTCAAGTTAAGTTTACCTGGAGTTTCTTCCCATGAAGTTTCTTTTCTGGAACCACTAGTTTAGACTCACTAGAAAAGGGACTCAGCTTTTCCTTTCTCCTCCAGCATTACCTCACACGCTTCAAACTGTGCAAATCAGTACCAAGACTGACATAGCTTTTGCCATGTACTACAGGTACAAAGTGCACAGAAGAGCCTCCCTACCTGAGCATCCCGCTATCACCTCTTGACACTCAAAACAGTCACTTTTACCTCACCTCTGTAGCTCAGCGCTTCACCTTCAGGGAACTGAAATCCAAAGACCAGCTCCACTCATTTCCCGATCCATCCTATAACAGTGCTTAGAATTGGGAGGAAAAACAAATGTTAAGATTTCTCGCTCTCACACAGCCATATATTCTCGCTGCTAGGCTTCTACCCATAAAGATTACAAGATGTGTGTCACAGGGGTGATTTGTAAGAGGAGAGAGGATGTTTACCTACGGTAAATTACAGTCTGTTTCTTTGTGTTCTCCTGAAATTTCAATTACCAAGCTATTCTTTTATTTCTAGCTTTCCTACAGGTTTTCTCATTTAGACAATAAGCACCACAGTTCAAGTTTGTTCCTGTGTATCTTAAGGTTTTATACTACCCTCAATTTATCTTAGTGCTTTATAGTCTGCATATGTGTGTTTCTCTCTCTGTATTCACATTTTCTGCTTTAAGGTATTATATAGCATCTTGCTCTTGATTAAGTTGCTGCTGCAGCTACAGTGTAGGCTGTTTGGGTTCAGGAATAGGACTGTGAGCCTTCTGAAATGTTGCAGCTCTATCCCTCCATGGTGCATCACTTTCTGACCTGAACTGCCAACATCCTCTCTGAGCAAAGTGGTCAGTGGCTGAAAAGGAGGATTTTGAGGGAGGACAATATCAGTTTAAGGCTGGTGTGTATTGCACAGGCAAGGAGGAATGTTGTAACAGTCTTGATTACACTGTGCAGACTTGGTGGCAGAGCCTGACAGAGCAGAAGACAGATGCAGACCCAATTCCCAACAGGGAAAACTCTTTACCTGTTTGCTAGGACTGAGGCAGAATCTATAGCAAATTAAAAAGTCCTTTTATCAGTTTCCCAGCTGTGAAATATCCTTCTTCTCTGGCTGAGCCAGCTTAACCATCATCTCTGGACTCTAGGTCAGCCATAAAGTCAAGACAGTCTAATATGCTTGACATGTCCAAGCCCAGCCTCATAAGTATTTAAGTGCTAGTTTTCTCTTCCTTAGTTCCTTTACACAAGGGGCTATGTCATCAGGGCTCTCCACTGTCATACACAGCTTTTGCACGGTTTCCATGCAGATTTTGCAAAAAAGAAGCCAGCATTTTTGCCAATAAATTGATTATTGTTCTGGTTATTGTGGTGTTTAACACTCTCTACTCTGTATTGGAGCATAAGTCTGACCATACCACATCTTGGCCAGTTTCCTGACATTATTGTTGTTTGAAATAATGTTTATGATTGAGTTCAGCAAGTTGTGCATTTCCTTATCTTTCCATGCATCTATGAATGTCAGTATTTGGAGTCAATCCAGTAGAATCTCAGGATGATTTGTCAGAGACAGGTCAAATAGAAAATACAAAAAGAGAAAAGGTGAAGGCAGTGGTCACAATTTGTAATTTCTGCCACAGTGCACAGCACAGATGTACCATATTCAATAACTTCCAGGTATTGCAAGCTCTGAATTGTGTAGTCCAAAAAGAGACTAAACAGGTGACATAAAATCACCTGTCTACACTGGGTTATAGTGGGAAATCTCTTTGTCCTCCTGTGTTCCTCTTCACAGGACCTGTAGAAGCACAGAATACTAGAAATGAGCTCAGTAAAATATACTTAATATTCATGAAACAAATTCTTCTAATACAATTGAATTTCTCGTTGACTATAGACTACTGAAGTAAATTTGGAGACGGGAACACCAGTGCTGAAATCCGAACACATCCAGAACCTTCATGATAATTATCTGTTATCAGGAGGGGTGACCTAATCTTCAGTCTTAGCAAGATGAGGATATCAGTGGCATGGACTATAGGCGTGATAGAAAGACTGGACAGCATTGAGTACAGGGCTCTCTGATTTGTTATACAAACCTCAGGATAGCGGTAGGTAAAGGATGTTCCCTATTCCCCCTACCAGTAAAGTGGGAACAGACGTACAGACTGATCAGAAATATTGGAGAACTTTGCAATCACCACGTGCAAAATGCTTTGAGATCCTGGAATGAAAGAAATGGGAGATGAGCAAAGCATCTTCCTCACTAAACTCCTTAGCCATGGTAATTCTACACGGTCATCATTCACAGGAAGAATGTTTTATTTAGGAGGGAATAATCACATCTTGCTGCCAAAACATGAAATCCAATTATGCTGTGAACTAAAGGCAGTTTTAAAGGGTTTATAATTTCTCAGCTTTATCCTCATCAGCTGCAAAAGCAGGTTTTCTTTCCTTCTTTCCTTCACTTTTGAAATGGCTTAGTCTCTTCTTTTCCCCTTTCCATCTTCCCGAAGTACCAAATCTCCCTTCTCTATGACCGAGTTGTTAGACTTTGCTTTAGGTTTTCCCTCACACCTTCAACATTTCCCCACAAAAATCAAGACAACCTTGTTATCCCTGCTCTGACTTTATTGTTTTCCATTGACTATGAAACACAAAACCATGGAATTGCTAAATTGGAGTTTTCTGCCTGCTTCCTCCTCTTGAGCAGACTTTATTGGTAGTCTTTGGGTCTAGTCCTTGTAAATTATCCATCCATGGGGAAAATGCTTTCTTAAAGCAGTCATTTAAAGATGTTGTGCTTCCTTCCTTCCCCTGTTTCCTTTCTCCTTTTTTCCCTTCTCCTTTTCTTTTTCCCTTCTCTCTTGAACAATAAATAACACAGCTACCTAAGTACAGAAACAGAAGGAGTGTTCACTCTTTCAAAGACATTAAAAGAGAAGGACAAAACTAAAGGCTCAGCGAGACTGAGAATTTGAAGGCAGAAGAATTGGGTGTCTCCCTGTTGCTGCCACAGATTTTTCATGTAAGCAGAGGTTTGTGAAACATGTCAGTGAGGAGAGGCACTCCCAAAAATGAGACAAAAAGGGAGATGGGATAAGGGTAGGATTTGGTAAAAGCCTGTTTTAGATTTGAAGGGAAAAGCATCTCTCCAATGTTAGTAGTGGGTAAGGCATGAAACAATTTTTTTAAAGAACAGCAAGGATGGCTTGGAATAAGAAATGCTCTTCTGGGGCATCAGAATATTTACAGAGATTGACTGGGAGGTAATGGCACCCTGGTAGAGCTGCCACCCTAGAAAGACTGAAGACAAATAACCCTGCCTTGCCTTATCTCAGTCTCTTTGCAGCCCTAATTTTCAGTGATTGAGGAAGTCCCTGCTGGGTGAAGTCTCTATGTATTAGCCCTTGTCTATACAGATTTTATATCCTCCTATGCAAGTCCTACCCTGCCCTCCCCTGGCACAATGTCTCTGTCATGGCTGTAGGGTCTTTTTTCTTGCTGGAGACCATGTCATTGCCAAATATGTAACAGATGAGTCTGTGTCAAATCAGTAATCTCTCTTCATTCTCTTCATGACTTCATTAATGGTGACATGCTCAACGAGGCTAAGACTCAGGACAAGAGTGAAAATTAATGCCGTGATGGCATCCAGTTATAGTCATAGTTATAGGCAGCAGTAGGAGACCCTGAGAAACACATATCGGTCCATATGCAATAGACTGTATATTCCACAACTTTTACATGAACGCTGCTCATTGTGGAGTTGGTCTTTCTTTTCCCATAGAATGAAATGGTCCTGAAACCCAAACTGGATTCAGAACCTAGTGTTCAAAGATCCCAGGACTATTGAAGAGTCTCTTCTGTCTTCTGCAACAGAGACTTCTGTCTTCTCCTACTCCTGTAGTTGCAGTAGCTTGAGTCTGAATCCCATGACAGTTGGAAAGCTCAAGATGGATGAGCTCCAAGCCCTTCCTCCCTGAATCCTTGATTCATTAGTTAATGTCTGAAAAGTACTTTGGAGCTCAAAAGTGCTAAGTGCTATTATTACTAGAGACCTTTCACATGAATGTTCATTGAAAAAGATAATTGTTACCTTTCATTCCCTTTTTTTTTTTTTTTTAATTGAAGAGAATGATAACTGATTTCTCCCAGAAGTAGAAGGGAAGAGCTGGATGTGGTACTAGCACAGGAAGATGACGGTATCGTTCTGGTGACACTAAGAATGGAAAGAAGAGGAAAAACATGATGGGGGACTCCATTTGCCTGTGTTGTAAGGATACAACAGAAATTATGGAGCAGGGCTTCTACTGCATGTCTATCTCTGGGCCATTTCAGTTCCTCTTACATGAAAGAGAATAAATTATCTGCTCATCTTCTGGCAATCTATTCAGCTACCCTCTTGCAGGTATGTTGTTCCAGATTCACTGGGTTATCCTGTCTAACACCCAGGACATGGATGTCTTGCGTGTCTTGTTCCCTACAGCCAGCCCTGTGTGGCTGTCTCTCATATCCCAGGTCACACCACATGGTGGGTGAGGTGGATGGGGATGTATTTCACTGCATTTGGGGACGTGGATGGGGGCGAACTAGAGAGCTCCAAAGGTCTTTGACATCCTTAATTATTCTGTGATTCTTAGACTGGGAAGGCAATTGTACCTCTGAGTATTCATTTTTTTCCATTGACATTCTCTCTGTAAAGGGAGACAATGGAAAGGCTGATTCAGACAGAGGCGTCTACACCAGAGATGTGAAGTTATGTGGATTCAATACCATGTCACTAGGTTTAATGTCCTTCAGAGACGTAAATCAAGGCAACTCAAAACTGGTGAGGAAAGCAAGTCTTGCTACTAGTGATGAATAAACCACCCTCTTTCTCTCTCTCTATCAAGTAGATAGAGTTTGGATAGCTAGAATAAGCTCATATTTTTGCCTGGACAGAGAAAGGGAAAAGAATCCATCCACCATCTTTTGTCTCTGGGAAGTTTTGTCATGATGGATTTGGAGGATTCTGTGTGCTTCTGGCAGCTGAGATTTTACCTGAAGCTCTTGTCAGAAAATCCTGAACTTGCTTGAATTGTATGTCTAGTGTTGTCCTGACCTTCCTCTATGTACCAGTAGCTGTTCTGAGCCACTTGAACCCGCAGAAAGTTGAACTCTAAAACCTGACAAACACCCAGACCTGGAAGATAAGCAGATACCCACTGGAGAGCTGCAGGCCAGATGTCAGCTGGGAGTCAGCTAGCTGGAGATTGCCAACCCAGAATAAAAAATATGAAGGTTCCTATAGGGCACCATCCAATTTCCATTTAGCACAATGAGGAACAAGTCTGACTGGTCAGGGTCGGTTCAGGTCTTGTGTGACTTGACATCATGGTCTTCTCCACCCCTCACAGGATTTCCATGCAAAGGAACCAAAAGACAGTGACTCAAACAGGGGTCACAGTGCTCTTCGCACTGATTCCCATTTAGTGGGGACCAAGACTCTTGGCAATCCAGTGTCCTGAGAGGTACATCTAGCTTGTCCTGGGACAACAGAAATAGCCATGTCTCCACTGGCCCTAAGACACAGTGGACCAAACAGCCAGGCAGAGTGAAAAATTAACATTTAAACACAGAGGAAAAGAGTGCAGCTCTTCCCCTGGGCCTTATCATCGCTCTTACCCTGTATCCCCAACAGCAGTATTGCCCTCCTTTTCCCCAGCTTCTTTTCCCCTCTGATGGTTTCACCAGGTTGGCACTTGCCTTTCAGCCTTCCCCATGGAAGCAAGAAACAAAGTCAAAACCTTCTTCATCTCCCACTGATCATCCCTGCCCAGATCCTTTCACTTTGGGTTAATGGGGCCTGGAGATGCTCATTTTACACAGCTGTCCTCTAGGAATGAATATCATTTACACAGACCAAAGATATTACTCTCACAAAATAAATTTGCTAAACTGCTATTGCCCTATCTTCCCATTTTTATCGAGCTAGGGTTGCATTAACATTAATGAGATGTTAAAGGAGAAGAGGGAAAACTAAAACAAAAAAAAAAAAAAGAAAGAATAAAGATCTCCCTAAGCAAATAATAATAATGATTCAGTCACAATTCAGAGAAAAATTATAGCTCTTTTACATGTTTGAATCTTTCCACTGGATTTCGCTCTTGGTTTTGCTAAATTATGTGCGAATGATGGAAGTCCATACATATATATGAATGTTCATTGCAAAGTTGAAATGTTTTCTTAGCCTCAAAATTATTTCCTCTTTCAGTGAGTCTGTATCTTGCTTCTTTCTCTCATACGCTTTCTTTCTGTGCAATGCCGGTGAGGGCAAATACCTCTTTCTTCCACGGACCAGCCTTGGGTTTTTAGGACAAAGAACACAGTTCATGATTCAGTGAACTGTCTGCAGGGATAACACAGAAATTGCTGGTCTATAGAAGAATGCCCCCCTAAAATCCACGTCCCATTGCATTGAGACCTCTCTTGAGATTAGAAAATGGTAGCATCAGGCAAGATTTACTTTATTTGACTCTGATGAAATAGCCTAGTTTCACACATCAGGATTTAAACAAAAGTCAGATTAGGAAAGCTGAAGGCAAGGAGGAAAAGGAAACCAGAGAACACTTAAAAAGATACTGCTTTAACAGGTTCAAGGCATACTCAGTGTTCCTTTAGTCATGCAAGGTTTTGTGGCACATGGTCTTTCCAATCTCCTTCCAGAGACCCATAAGACACTGGCAGCAGAAGGGTCTCCAGCTCTAGCTATGAAACCACCTCAGCCCTGCAGCTGTCACAAGACCCCACTCCTCAACAGCCTCAGTTCCCTCAGCGCCAACATTGACACACATGCTTGGCCCCACTGCGACAGCAGGAGCACTTCCAGCCTTCATCACCCTCCTGTTATGTAGCCAATATTGCTCAGCATCCTTAGGAAATTCAAGGAAATAATGCAGGTAAAATGCAAGGCTGGACATGTAATCCAGGAAGCCTGTTCCTGAAGCCAAATTCCTTGCTGGGTCCTGGTCCCTCGGGGATGATCATGCACAGGGAAGCTCTTCTATCATTCAGTTGAACCCCACAAACTAGTGTTATCCTCATCAACAGGGTTGCATAGGGCAACAGCCTAGCTTTGCCCATGCCTACTGCTGGCCCTACTTGTCCTTCTGGTCTAGGAAAGCTTTCATAGAATCATAGAATCATAGAATGATTAGGGTTGGAAGGGACCTTAAAGATCATCTAGTTCCAACCCCCCTGCCATGGGCAGGGACACCTTCCACTAGACCAGGTTGCTCAAAGCCACATCCAGCTTTGTTTTATTTTCAGTCTATATGGCCATTTCCCTGCTGTCTTCTTCTCCTGTTCCTTCAGGTTTGCAATCAACTGCAAAATACACAGCTCACATGGAGCGTCAAAAAGTACAGGTGTAAACAGAAAATTGTAAGTTGCTTGGACTTTCTTGATAAACAAACCTAAGGGGAGTTATTCCTATGTTATGGTTGGGCTCAGCCTGTGCATATCACACTAGAGACCTGACAAGCTGTTGTGAGAGTGGGCAGCCACAACTCTAATGTTCACCCTTCCCATTTCAGAAAAACAGGCTGACAGCACTTGATCTAAAGGAGAACTCTGCTGAGACAGACACCTCAATGATATGTCTGTGCTTGTTTCTGTAAAGCACTAGTATATGCCGGGATGCTCAAAAATAAACAGCATTTTGTAAGAAAGTTCAAGCTGGGATTTACCCTTCTCTCAGGAAAAAAACCCAATAACAAACACAAACCCTCAAAATTTCACAGCAAGGGCTGTCTTAGGGAAATCAACTTGCTCTTCTCTTGAAAGAAACAAACATTTCCCTCAAGCATCACTCAAGTTGACAACAAAACCAGACCCTCTTCCCTCTGGGACAATGGATGAGGACACAACACCTCCCTTGCCTTCAGCATGTTATCTTCAGTTATCTTTTTCTACCATGATTTCTGTGTGTACTTAGAGTCCAGATGGTGTGGCAGTACTTAAGAAACACACACTGGTTACTCGTAGAGAATAGAACAGTTCAGGGTGGTATATGTGCACTGAATTTATCACCAGGAACTGATGAAACAGCGTCTCTTCTTCCCAGTCCCACCTTCAACCCACGCAGCTTTCCAAAGGGCCCCTCACTGTTCACCTCTCACCACAGGGCAGATACCCAGCTGTGTTTGCAAAAGTTCCACAGGTATAGTTCCCTTATTTAGTCTTCTGAAAAATATAGGACACATATCTAAACATGAATAAGCACAAACTTGGTATGTTTTGTGGAACATGTGATGCTCCGGGCCTGAGTGACACTGAGGTTGAGAACACGATCTTGGTTTCCCCATAAATCTTGGGCTGCTTTGAACATTAACCTATAAGGTCATCTTGGATCAGGACCACAGAATTGCTCTCGACTGAGCCTCAGGATGCCTCAGGAAGTTTGGAATTTCCCCCCATCTCTGCTGCACCATGAGTTCTTCTGAAAACATTATCTTATTCTATCTAGGCTTATAAAAACTTGCATTTCTTTCCAAATATCCAAAGCCTCTATTTGATGTCCTTGGCTAGTTATGCTCCAGACCACAGGCCACGGGTTCATTCTCAACTTCTTCATTTTTTAATAAACTTGTCAGTAAACCTCACCTCTGTTTCAAAGCTTGCTAACACATCCCTGCACCCTGGAGTTTTTCATAGCTTTGGGTTTCTAAATGAAAGCCTTGTGCTGGTTCATTGTTTTACAACCCTGTTAGAGTCTGACCTAAGCCCCAAAGCCTAGGATGGAAGGCAGTGTCAGGATTGCTCCTGCATTTGGCAGGAGAAATACATCTGAAAAGAACAATTAACACTTTGTTAATGTGCCAAGGAACAGACTGATCTGCATGTTGGCCAAAGGCAACTAGCAACTGCTGTTTACCTTGATGTGTATGTGTTAATGTGGGACAGTTCTCATAGCGGAGCATATTCTTAGCCTTAAAGCACAATTACAGATGAGAGGTCCTCCTCTAATTTCCCATCCTCTCCATTAGCAGGAAAAGCAGATAAAGCCAGCAGCAGAATCCTGCAGTCCGACTCCCACCTGGTAGATAACAATGCAAATTGTGGAAACAAAAGTGGTAAAAATTCGTGGCAGGAAAGTAGATGAATTCAGTTGATCTCAGCTCCATGGGACAACACCAAATGCCTCCCTCAAGGGAGACTCAGGTCCTGTTCAGATCTCTCCTGCTTTCACCAGTCATTAACATACATGCCCATCTGGGGTTGCAAACTGCCATCCGTGCCCTGTGATGTTACTGTCACCAAACTGATACAAAACCTCATCAAAGAGCAAAAGAGTTTCTTAAAACCATTTCTGCCTGCGTGTTCTGCATCCTATGTACAGCTGGGAAAGTTCAATGATGTCTGACAGATCCAAGGGCAGATCCCAGACTACTGTCCCCAGGTGTCTTTACACCAACATCCTGCTTGTTCCCCTCCACCAAAGCTTTGCTTCATCCAAACACCCTTTAATACCAGTGTTGGTTGATATTCAGCCTGTTACACTGATGCTTTCCTCTTACCCCAGGGCAGGTTGTTGCTTCCCTCCGGCGTAGTGATAGTTGCCTTCAAGGGACATACCAACCATGGCCCTGGCCAGTTGAGCGATGCACAGAGAGCGGGGACAATCATCTCATGATGATTCCATGGTGGGATTGTACTGTCCACAGCAGATGTTGGCCTGCCTCATCTAGCTTTTCATTTAGTCTCAGGTCTCCCTGCAAAACCTCAGAGTTGAAGAAAGACAATGAGCTACAAAGCAAAATTTCACCAGCAAAGCTACAGTTCTACATCTACTGAAGATGGAATAGAAGTCACTGCAATAATAAAGATGGATAGGTGGATAGACAGACAGACAGATATGTAGACAGACAGATAGATAGATGATAGTCTGTGTCCTGTATATTAAAGCTGTAGACAATCTATCTTCTAGTCTCTCTCCCCTTTTTTATCTTTCCCCTTTTTAAAATTACATCTATTGCTCCAGTGAAATTTATTACAATCGAAGAAATAATGACTTTTTAAAGATATTTTTTACTTTTTAAGCAGAGGTGTGAGGGCTCCCTGAAAACAAATGGATGAAGATGTGAAAGCTTATTGGATTGTCACGTCGGATACATTATCCCCAGGGCTCCGAATAAAGAATTAGACCATGGAGATCTTATTTGACATTAGATGTTTCAATTTCTCCAAGAACATTAGGCATGTTGGATTCAGCACTGAATTCAATAACAAACAACAGCGCTGACCCTCCCCCCTTCCCCTTTTACCCCTTAGCATTTTAAGTCAGAGACATGTTATTAAGATTTACTTTACATTTTTATTATTGCACTCACAAGAAAAGAGAGATCATATTTGCATAATTCATTTTTATACAAACCTTTATGTATTACTTACAGCTGCCTATTCTCCCCCTTTAATATATGTGTTTATATGGCAGTAAAACAATGACATTCAAACAATACACAGAAAATTATTTACTTCAACCCTGCAGGTATTGCTGTATATTTATTAACCCCTGGGAATTGTTTTGATTGAAATCCCTTTGGATAACGCTCATCAAGAGACTGAGGCTGTGTACTTACTAGTGCTTTCCAGAAAGAAGGCAAGAGTTCAGCATCAGACCCTCTTGGGGTGATCAGTGAATGGCCAATTGACCATGGTGGTAGATGGGGCATTTATGTTGCTACATGCATCTAGCTTGGGCTGCAGTGCTGGGCACAGGATGAATGCTGAAACACACTCCCTGGGACAAGGAACACGGAGAATGAGCATCCAAACTGCACGGTGTGATGCACAGTTTAGGATCACTGCCTGCAAAGACCACCATATCCTCCTGGCTAGACCAACACAGCTACGTGCACAGCTCCTCACTGCCCTGCTGAGCCCCATGGACACATACCCCATGCCTCACTAGACCCAAGTCCACCTTCTCCACCTCACCTCCCAGGAGCTGCTCAGAGCTGGCTGTGGAAGACTACTTTGTTCACCGGTAGCTCTCCTGGTCCAGACACACACAAAGGGTCATTTACCCCAAACTACTCCTTTTCTCTGCATTTTCACACACTGCAGTCAGTGGTGGTACTGGTGGTGAAGGTGGTTGTCATGGTAACTTTCTTTTTCCCTTCTGCTAATTCTGCAGGATTTCTTTCTACTGAATCGATTTGTGAATGTGCTTCCTTTTCTTGCTCAGCCTTTCAAATAACAGCAATCAGGAATATTTCAGGAATGTAAAATTTTCCAGGCTAAGGGTTTCTCTGTGTGACTGATGCTGAAATGATACCTACTTCTGATTGCTACCCCTTCCAGGTCCTTTCAAAGGCAGCACAGGAAGTCTCAAGGTAGAAGAATTTCCCAACCAAAGAAGTTCCTCCCCCATCTCCAGTTGGACTCATGACAGGTTCTCTCCCTTACGCTTGTCCAACCTAAAGTAACTCCCACCTTTCTTCTACACAATCAATTCTTCCTTTGAGGTGTAAATTCATGGTCTTCCTGACATACTGAGGCACCCTCTTTCACAAGTTAGTTATGGATTAGCCACACTCAGCATTTAGTTTCTCCTTTACCATTGCTGCTCTCATTTGGGAAGAGACTTAGACTTCTCTGTAATACTCAGAATAAGACATAGGCCCATTCTCTTTAATGTCTCTTATTTTAGATACCTTCTTTTACTCTCTAAAGACATCTTTCCTAATAGTTTCCAGGGTCTTCGGTTGTTTCAGCATAGACTGTCTGCTGCGTTGGCTCTGTTGTATCATTACAAACCAGCTCGGTCTTTCATCAATCACTCCCACACTAGCTGTCTGTGGTACAGCCTTGCTGGAAGCATGCTCTAGAAGTCTGGGGCAGCAGTGGGCATTCATCTCGCTCGCTAAAAATAAGGCATGTAGCTTAAGAAAGTCATCAAAATCCCCATTGCAGCACATGTAAATAAACAGACATCCTCTCCCCAAGGCAGTTCACTGCTTTCTGTTGGTAACCTCTCTTAGGATGGGAATATGGCCTCTCTCACTGTCTCCTTTGACTAGGGCAAGGGCCTTGCTCTGTAACCAAGAGCAGAGGTTTGCCCCATAAGATCACACTACTGAAGCCAGAAATAATATCTCACCTTCTGGTTCCAAAACGTAGGCATCCTCTAAAAAAACCCCAAAGCAGCTTCTCCCTTAGTAAAAGTATCCGTATATGCACTTTCTCTGCATGGTCTGGCTTATATCAAAGACTGTCGTTACCATCAGCTAAGCGTGATGGCCTGGTGTGTCTGGTGAGGAGGGCTGGCTTTTTTTGACAAATGATACACTAATTCCACAGAAATTTCCAGGGGGAAAAAAAAAAAAGGTTTTTAGACCTTTCTCACTTAAAAGAATTACAGATTAGGGATTCCCAGGAAAGCAGGCAAATGGTGTTATTAAAGTATTCCACCAGGGACATGACAACTGGATCCAGATTTGCATCTTCACTCCAAAAAATTGAATCTCCAAATCTCTCTCCAGCTTGTTTCTCTTTGCTACAGTCATGGGTGGCCATTTTTTAAGCTGCCAGCAGAGGCTCCTGAGATGGACTTAGATATTTTCTATGATACTTAAGGTCAAGAGAACACTGAAGTATAGGGACTATCTGCACTCCAACATGCTGGATTTAATAACACTTCCATCAGGAAAAGTTCCCCGGAGTATTCTTCACATCGGTCCTGAAGTCAAAGTGAAAATTCATTCACCCAGGCAGGGATTTATCTTCCTTAACCTCTCCCATCTGTGTGCAAACATCACACTCTGAGCTTGCTGTCTTAGTGGTTTTTGTAATCATGGGAGTGAGGCGGGTACTTCTACAATGAGATTTGTCTGCCTTGTTTTAGATGTCTCTCTCTTAAGATGAGATGCACTGCACACCAGCAAGGCACATTCCCCTCCAATAGTGATAAAAGGGCAATTGCTGAGGCAATACTGTAAAAATCCTATTATGGGAAATAGGGAAGACCATATATATAAGCTAAAAATGTATTCTTAGACCAATAAGTTTTTTTAATGGTCTAATAGTCCAAATTATACAATTAGTAGAATAAAGTTTCATTAATGATGCAATTAAAACTGCTACATAGAGACATTCCCACCTTCTCAGAATCCATCCCCTCCCTTTGGTGTACTGCTCAACCCTGTCCCAGGGCTGAGGGATCCAGTGTCCCCCCAGCAGGAAGGAAGGAGCAGGTGTGAGGAGGTTACAAGTCATCACCATCCTCAACTCTTCCCTGGCATGGATGTGGTCTACGGTACGTTTCTTCCCCCTCACTCTTGGGTCTCCCCAGGGGTATCTTTATCAACCTTCTCCCAACTGCTCACTCCCTACTCCCTGGTCCCCAGCACTGGTGGCAGAGCTGCCCAGCCCGGGCACACAAAGGGCTGGTGTTTGCTGGGCAGTGCCTGCCCAGGGCAGCAGCCCTTGGCCATGCAGGGTGTCCCCAGCGCTGTGCTCAGGCAGGTCAGGCACAAGTCCTTGGCCATGGGACACTTGTGATCAACGGGACACCACGCTCAGGGCATGGCAAGCCCAGAGCCATCCTGAGACACTGTGATGTCGGATGAGCACAAAGCCCATGGTATTTCCCTAGCAATGGCCAAAACCACATTAGCTGGGCTGCAAATGCCAGCACAGACTGATGTTCCCAGGGTGTGTATCTGATGTTATTTCCTCTGACATCAACCACAGGGTACTGGCCTCTTGTTCACCCTCCTCACCCCAGGGACTGCTGCTGTTCATTCTCTCCATAGCGTACTCTGATCTCCAGCCTAAAATGTGCTCCAGCCATTCCCTCTCTTTTTTTTTTTTTTCTTTTTTTTTTGTGAGTCATGAAATAATTCAGGTTTCCAGTGACCTATGGCCCTTTTTGTTCCAATCCACCAGAAGGGTCAATAGAGAAACTTCTAATGTCAAAGTTAAAGGAAGTTTCTCTGGAAGAAAAAGATTCTGTGATTCTAAGAGAGACATTTTCCTTGAAAAGTCTCCAGTTGATACTAAATGCTGAAATAAGAGACTATCTATTACATTTCTTAAGTTGTTTCTTACCCCTCTAAGCTCAGCACCGCTTAGGGGCAGAAGTTTCAGATGCCGTAAGTGTTTTTCTCTTGACACAAAAGAGAGGTTAGAACCCAGTGTTAGCTTCACTTATCTGTCATGAAAGTTGATGGGAAGCCTCCTATTCCCCCAGCACACAGAATTGCATTTCATGGACAAGGTATTTTAGAAAGTATTACACTAGAGTTTGATCCTACCTTGTTTCAGACCGTGTCGAGAGATGCCTTCAGCTTTGAAGAGAAAAGGAGAAGACACTTAATCAATAGGCATGTGAGTGATAAGCACATAAAACAGATGAGGTTGGCCAGCTTGTATAATCATCGGTAAAACCATATAGATAATGTATTATTCAGGAAGAAAGATGACCATGTTGGGGATGTTTTTTATGAAGAGTCAAAACTGCTTAAAGAGCATCTCCTTGTACTTAGTTATTTTATGCAGCCTCTTACCTGGAGCATTCACAGTAACATAAGGTGAAGGGGGAATTGCCTTGAACATTTTTGGCTGTATCCTGAAGAGATGTCTTCCAAAATCTCCTGTCCAGAGCATATACACATGTAAAATGCCTAAAGATTATGCAGTAAGACCTGCTGAAGGCTGTAGCCAGAATCTACTCTCAAACAACTCCTGCTTCATCTACCAGCAATCCCAACAGATCCTTTTCAGGTTTAATTGTTTGATTTTAGCCTTGTTATTACAGCTGTGAAATGCTGAATGGAGGTGAATGCTTAGGATGCACTTCTGTCTCCAGCTGTGCTTCTTGAAGTGGTTATTGCTCCCAAATGCACCTGCAACTGTTTATCCACTTTCTTGTGCTTCCTGCTCCTGCCGATCAGCTGGAATGCTCATACAACTGCTTCCTAACCCAGTGCACTTGATATGAACTGGATTAGCAGAAAGGTACTTTTGAAACTCTCTGACGTTACCTGGCTCACTTAAGCTGTAATACGTCTGGGAGCAAACTCATGAGCAGCTTGAAGCAGCATATGCAGCTAGCATAATAAGAGGTGATGACAACCTCCAGCTGAGACCATGGCAGAGGCAGTACTTCCTTCAGACCATTTGGAGGGGTTTGTTTCATGCAGAGAGGATTAAATACTGCAGAGCTATTTAACCAATTCTCATCTGTAGCAAATCCACACTCTCCTTTGTAACTCTTGGTGTTTAAAAAAATTAAATAATCATCCCATCATAAGTAAGAGGCAGGGATACTGATTTAAAAGACAGTGTTCCAGAACTTAATTTGGACCAGGCTAAGCAAATCAGCCTGTTTCAGACCATAGGCTTTATGTCCTGGAATGAGCAAAGGCTGTATGAAAAAGCCACCAAAGTGTCTTCTCAGATCTCGGTTGCTGTATGCTAGATGCCATTCAAGGCCCGGAAAAGCCAAACAGAAGCTGCCACTTGAATTGCCATTCTCACGGTTACTCTCTCCCTGTGATGGAGTTTGTGGTGACAGAATTAATGTGGTACTAAAGGTAATTTGAAAGCATCAAGAGAGGTGAATTATCACATGAAAATGCAAATTGTGCCTTATCTGGGCTGTTCCACAGCTGCTATGATTCATCATCATTTCTTCATCTGGGGTTTTTTTGGCTTTTTTTTCCCAGGTGAGATCTCAATAAAAAGCTGGGGGTGAGAGTGGTAGAGCAGAGCTTCATTTGCCAGAAGAGATTTATGGCTCCTTTTATCTGAATGTAAAACGCCCTTCAACGGGGAAGGAATATTAAACATTTAAAATCACCATCTATCATTCAGCCCTTATCTGATGGTGACCGTAAATTCCTCACACATATAGCACAGGTAGCTCTGCCTGGTCTCCCACATTATCCCCTGGTTCAGGGGACTAGCATCCTCCAGCCAGTTCTCCACAGCCATCCCTCCACACCAGGCATGCCAAGACACTGTACTTCAGGGCCAACTCCGGTGATGTAAAGCAGTATTACAATTCCAGCTTCACAGGAGCTGCACAGACTCATCCCAGCAGAAGACCTACAATGCTGTTTTTCACATTACTCCTATATAAACTCCTTCATTATTGGAAGTCATGGTGTGTTGGGTTTACACCGTCCCAGTAACCACCCTTTTCTGTGTGGCGGAGAATGAGATCTACAGGTGTGCTCACCTTTACATTGGTTGCATGGCTGCTGATGAGCATGGGGTACTGGGGGAGGGAAGCAGGGTCTGACTGCTGACTCTTCCAAAAGAAGGAACCATCAGTTGATTGCAGCAGATGGCAGATGTGGAATAATTGCATTGAGGCACTTCTTCACCCCATGAAGTTCAACTGTGAAGCTTCTTGTCTTAAGATACTGTGGTTATTGAATATGGTTCAAAATTGAGCTTAAGAAACCTATGAAATAAAAATCTAGCAGGTGGTATTAAACATCGAAATGCCTTTTCTGGTTCAGTGAGTCCCAAGGCTGTTTCTCCCAGAAGCCAAGATGACGTACAGAATGACACTACATACCAGGCCTACTTTGTTCCGTTGCCCACCAGACATTTTTGGAGACAGGACAAAACTGGATTTCTGCTCTGAGAACATCCTATCTTCTCTCTACTTTCTTGGATGCTCTGTGGTGCCCTCCCAATCCTGCATGTCAGTCACTGGGAATTAAGGCTATGTCATTTCTAAATGATGTTCTGGGGGAACAATTGGAAAGTGTAGAAGCAGGTTCCACTGCTTGGGACATGCATAAAGCATGCAATTTATAGCTTTGTGGGTAACCTACCACTCACACAAGGGTAAGCAACACCCTAAGATTTGTCACTGTACCTGAAGGGAGTTATTACAGAGTGAAGATTACACAGCATTGACCCAGGAGCAAAGATACTTTGGGCAACAGTCTCACAGACACTGTGTCTTGGGGACTTATGAAAGTGTGAATGGTTCTCACAGCAGACTGAGTTCTAGATTCCACCCCAAGTGGACAACACATTTGGGTCATGCCCTGTCTGCACTAGAATAGTGAATCTGTGTTGTGCAAGTTCATTATAGAATCCATTTTTAATTGCTCCATTTATTCCCTTACAGATGTTACCCACTAAGCCTGTGAGAATATCAATTTTTTTGGACCCTGAAGTCTGAGTGTGGGCAACAGCCTACACACTGGTTATTCTCCGAAATACGAGTAAGCCATTCTTCAGAGCATGCAACCTGCCCCAAGCAGTACGGAATTTTATTTTTCTTACCTTCATGGTCAAATAAGATAAATTGGTATAAAGGAAATAGAGCGAGTCTCTCGCAGGCTTCTGATGAGTTGCCATTTAATATTAGTGAAAAGCATATTGGAATCAGAAGACATCATGTGTAAGTGCTTTCAGTTTTCAGTTGGAAGTGACATGGTGTAACAGAGTTTAGATGAAGTAGCTATATTTTCTGAGGATAAAGTTTAATTAGGTAGAGCCTCCAAATGCAAGGTCTACTACTTGTAAGAAAAAAAAACAACTGTTCCATGCAGCTTAGGCAAAGAGGAAAAAAAAAATTATATAAAAAGATGTAACTTAGCACTAGAGAATCATCTTGTGTATTTGTGTAGGTGTGGGTTTGTGTTACTTTAATGGCTATTGCATATCAACTACCAATACAAAAATACAGATAAACTGCAATATATCATATAGGTGTATAATGTCAGTAAATATATAACTTAAGACTGTTTATCTGGCCATTGACATTGCAGATCATCTATGATACGCACAGCTAAATGGCAATTAAACATCCACATCTTCTGATCACTAAGATGGCCAGCTCCAGCACAGGATACCCTTCCAGTGGCAGCGGTGAGAGCATGACCAGAAAGGAAAGCTCTGCCATTATCTCTGTCCTGCACTGTGTGCGTATCCATATCCAGCACCACTTAGGAACCACTCCAACAAGTGATCATCTTAACAGGGTCAGCACCTTTCCTCCCCAGGACCCTGTAACAAACTTAGCATCAGCTTCTAACTAATTGAATTGGAGCATGATCAACAGTCTAATTGAAGACTATCTTGCATCCATTTCAAGATCATATTATTTCCCAATTTGCTTTCTGAGCTTCTGTTCACAGATTTAGGAAAAAAAGCAAAGAAAAAAAAAAAAGAAAGAAGAAGAAGGGAAAAAAAAACAGAGGGGAAAAATCGGCTTTACTTAACAGTTGCTATTTTGGTATCAAAAGGAGTCTGCATTGTTGATTAGAGCGAGAGATCATTATCCCTCTTAGGAGCCCAATGAAGGTCGTTGTGTTAACCTTCAAATCACTCTGTAACTGGAGGCTGCTTTTTTCTCCTGCTGAGCCACACTGGGGGGAAAAGAATACCAACTCAAAGAAAGTAAGTCCTGCTCAGCTTCTGCAGACTGGAAAAGGAGAGGGGTGGCAGGGTGGGATTAACTTTGGATGTTGTTGTGCTTTGTAAATGTTTTGTTGAAGGAGGGAGGCAGGATGTAGGGAGGTGAAAGTAAATAGTTTTAAATATTTTATCCATTGAGTGCCCTGTCGTGACTGGACAGCAACAGGCAGGCATCCTGAGTAACTCTATAGACAGTTCAAAACCGGTGTGTCAGATAGCAACAGCTCATTAAACACTAACGTACGTGGAGGCATTTGTCTATTTGCTCAAATAGGAAGACAGTTAGTCTACACCAAACAAACTGCCCATGACAAGATAATTCAGGTCAATAAATAAGGAGGTTTTTTGTCTATTGCACACTGGATGATAATGCTGCTCCTTCTGTTTTGTTGTTCTTGTATAGCAGGTCCCAGGTTTAAGTGTAGAAAACAATACAGGGATGTGTACTGTGTTAACAGTGATCAAGGTTCTCAGGCAGCTGGGAAAGACAAAGTTGCCACTCCAGATACACAGTGCATGATGTCCTTCCCACAGATGTGTTTCTTTAACCCACAAACCATGATCCTGATGATCACAGTGTCCCAGGGAGAGACATTACAAACCAGAAGGGCCTCCTGGTTATGGAATATGCTAGATGTGATACTTCTTCCTGGGACCCTATGGTCAGCAGAGGTGAGAACCACTGTGGGACAGAGATTCTGGCTTCCACACGGCTCAGTCTGGCCTAGAAAAGAGCCAGCCTTGGCAAGAAGGATTGAAATGCCCTATTTCTGTGCAAGGGTGAAGCTCCTTGGCAAGACACTGGATCTACCTGTCCTATCTAGTTTCCATCCCTATGGTGCCTGAGCCTTTGCATTGCTAATCCTCCTCGGACAACTTCTATTCTAAATCATCAATGTGTCAATTTAGCATTCAACTTCTGTGGCATCTTAAATCCTTATCATTCCTGTCCTTGCTTCTACATGTTAAATAAAACTCACATTTCCCTCTGTTTCTCCCTTCTCCCTGTGCCTGGTGAGGAGCAGGCCCTGAGGTGACATCTCCCAGGCAAGACATACAGATGCAAATCACTGGGACAGGTAATGTGTGCAGGGAAGTCACCTCAGCTTGAAGACAAGATAAAAAGCCTTACCAACAAGGAGAAGAGACTGTCCCTGTCTCTACCTCCATCTCCTATGGCCACCCCAGCTAAGATTTGAAACAGCACTGGCAGAGGGGTTTTTCAGGGACAACACTGCATTTGCTGCTGTATCAGGGAAAGGCATCTTGAAAGGCTGGAAATGAGTGGAGCAAATTCAAGTGCATCCTGCTAGGTTTTAATAAAAGAAAGTCTATACCCAGTTTTATGTGGGTCCCAATTTTCTCTGCAGACAATTCCTTTCTCCGTGGTACTCCTAATCTGCAGGCTGTGAGGATGTCACACCAAAGAGGAATTCATATAGGTTTGGGGTTTTTTTTTAATACAAGACATCCTAATACAAGACATCTTCCCCAGGCAAGGGTGTAGACAAATATAAATGCAGGGAATTACACTTGCTCGCTGCCAGTATGGGCAAGAAAAAATGCATCCACAGGTGGATGAGACAGACATCATTCATCTGCTGCATGACTGCCACTTTCTTGGAAATATCAGCTAAAGTTGACAACGCACTTTTGACATGCCTCAGTAATTTGCATTTTGCCACCATAACCCCACATGAGCAATGCCATTTCCGCCAACATCAAAAATAATATAAACCTTGGACCAAAAGTTAAGTGGCAGAGGTGCTGAGCTGTAAAACCCTGATTTTGGTCTGGACTGTCACCCTCCTCCTGACACTGCCCAACATCCATCCCTCACTCCAGATGCTTCCAGCAACCTTGCTTTTCACACTGGCTCAGGAACATAGGCTTTTCCAATTAACCTGTCAAGAAGAGCAATGTATTATTTTCCAGCACTCGAGTCATTTAAAAATCAGCAGATCTCAGTGATCTGCTTGGCATGTTAAACTCTAAGTCAGAGTCAGAGGTACGTGATGCTGGTTTCACCACAGCCTGCAGAGCTGGTGCAGTAACAGTGGGACTTGAGGCTGCAAGGAGAAGCTGCATCTCTGAAAGAAGAGGAGAAAACCACACAGCCAAGATGCTGAAGTCTCATTGGGGCACTATTGGGGCTCTATTATTATAAACCCATACCATGTCTGCCACTGGCAGAGACCCAGTTTGGACAGCCATGCCCTACTTCACATGGTCAAGGCAATGCCAAAATACTGAATGTTTCCAACTGTGGGGGGCGCTATAGCCCCTTGATAACTCATCCACCTCTTGACCAGTGCTGCTGAACCAAAAGGATGTTCTCCTCTCCAGTCCCATTACCTTTTGACTATGTCCCAGCATAATGAGGAGCTGGGCTGGGGGTTTTGGATGCATTTAAGGTGTTCATCACCTGCACCACTGCCAGGCTGGTACCATGGTCATGTTGATGGAGATGTTTCCCACTTCATCAGTCTAATTCCTCCAACATCTTTCCCTCTACAACCCTGGTATCAACCATCCTCTGGCCAGCATATCATGTCCCAGCTAAGTATTTCTAGGCAGAAAGCATACACCTGATGTCTGCTCTTTAAATCACATGTAAATGCCTGGGGACTTGAAGGGGGGGTAAATGGGTTTCTTTGCAGGCTCCTCCTGTGCTCCTGGGGAGATGATGTGGTTTTTTGCTTGTCTTCAATCGCAGAACAAGAGCTAAGTGTTATTGATCTGAGACCTAGAGGGAATATTTCTGAGCAGTTCACCCTGGCATTAGTCCATCACTTAGCTGGTATTTATTATTCAAGTCTGGCAAGGGATTCCTGGCAGCATGCCCTGGCCAGACAGCAAACTGGTGACAGAGGAGCCGAGTGAGTCAAGGGCAAATGAAGAGGGGAAGAAATTGAAAAGTAAATTTTCCCTTCTCAAATTAACTTAGGTGGTTCCCAAAGTCTGTTTCTGTAAAGTTGCTCCCCAGGCATTAGTAACCCAAAGCACGATGCACAAATGGAGCTTGGCAGATGGTCAGCTTGAGCTGATTTTTAACTAACAGTTAAAGTAAAAATGCAGAAAAACAGGACAAGAACAGAACAAGACTTCACCCACTGAGAAAGCATGAAAGGTGCATGCCATGGAGCAATGTGGCGGCTGTGTGGACACTCGCAGAATGGAAAGGGGCTGTTCCTTAAAGCTGGAAGATCTAAAAGGAAGATTCATGACAGTATCTGTCCTGCTCAGTGAATAATGTCATTTGGATTATTCCCATCACTCTGTATAGTTTTGTTTTCCCTGAGGATTAATAGGAAGTTGTACACCCATGTTGGTTGATCTATCCAGTCTTTTCTGAAGACCATCAGAACAATCCTTTATTCCTTGCTAGGCAAGGCCGAGCTAATTTGCTGTGACCTGATGCTGCAACTCTTCTTGAAAGCTCATCAGAACAACAGCACAGCAGATGCAAAGCAGGTATCTTTATTTTGCATAAAGGCCTAGGAAGCAACTGAATCTGAAACAGGGCAGGAGGCTTTAGTAATCATCATTGGTGTCCTTGCCAAGGAAAAAAACAGGAAAAACACAGCCTCAACAGCCCAGTTCTGTGACAATTCCCCATTTCTCTCTAATGGCCATCCAAGAGCAGAATGGTGATTCAGGGTAATATCAGGGCTCATTCCCTGGTGTTTTGGGGATACAGGTTGCAAACTTTCAAGGACAGATTAGATGAAATAAATGATGTCTACAGTGTAAGCCTCCAATCTGCCATCCCCATGCCAGTTTTACAGGGCATTTTGCACAGCTCCTGGCTTTGAGAAATTGATGAAAAACAACTCTTGCCCATCATGCAACATGATGGAACATGGAGCAGACTGAATGAGAGTATCCTAATGGGCTTGTAAGGGAGGGTCAGAGGATCTCCTGGGAGGAAAGCTGTCTTAGGCTAGATCCAAACATTGCAGCAGGGTATGGTAAAGCAGGGACAGGTCAAACTCTCTGTGGGGTTGCAGGAAAAACCATAAAGAAAAGCTTCTGGAGAAAGAGCAAGCTGGGTATAGCCTTTGAGAAGTTAAACACATGGCACCTCTTTTTCCTAGGCTGTAAACTTGTCCATGTCTTTGCAGGCAATAATTCTGCCAGTTTAAAAGCTCTTGTAACCTTTGCACTAAGATAACATTGGCAGAAAGGGGAAAAAAAAATCCCCTAGGCTTGGTCAGATTAAAGAGCCCTGTCTACTAGGGTGCAATGAATTTTCTGCTATTGATCTCTGGGATCATCCCTGCGACAGTGGACTAATTGACTGGCACATTTGCTTGGTTTTCCTCTAGCTAAAAATTATGTTAAGTTCAACTGGGACATTAATAATAATGCTAATAATGCTAAAATGCTAATAATAATAATAATAAAATGTAGCACACCATTCCAGCTCTCAGACAAAGAGCTACAAGGCTACAAGGCTACTCCAGCTCTCACTGATTTTACAACAACACCCAGGCACTGAGTTTTCACAACTAAGCCTGTGTGTTCCTTCCTTCTGAATATTGAAGTCCTCCCCCAGATGTTCATAACAAGACCTGAGTAAAACCTTCTTGTTTGGCTTCCACCTTTGAAATAAGCATGGACTTCTTCATCTTCCTGATGTCTGAAGTCTGAAAATAGACTCATTACAAGGGTTGGCCTAAAAGGGCTATATAAGAAGCTGTCCTATGACTGCTACAACAACAACAACAACAACAAAAACAACAAGCTCTATCCAGTCTCCTAAGATTTTAGTCTGTTAGATGGAGGTTACACCAGCAGAAGATCTGGCTGCTCTTCTCTTTGTGGTACAGCAAAGGGTTTCTTGATTTTTTATCTCAGTTATTCTCTGGACACAAGGTATAGAGACCAAGGCTAGAAAAGTCAGAGAGCAAACACCAGTAGTGATGCATGCCTGTTCCCATGAGCTGCAAAGGCATCCTTTCCCATGAATTGTACAATGCTGCCATGTTTTACACCATCACTGCTGCTTTTCATAAAGCAAGCACTCTGGAAATGAAGCAGTCGGTGTGGCTTGGTAATTAAGATGTCAGCTAAAGTGAGCTCAGTAGGTTTGGGCTGAAAGAAGGTATATTTTAATTATTAGTGTCCAATTAAATATTGAATATGCTCCATTATTGTAGGGAGATTTTGTGTCTCTCAGGAACCCTCATAAGAGTTAATTAGAGAGCCTGCACACTTGTAGACATGATGCGTCTGTGCCTCTACTCCCCTCAGTCCTGCTACAGATCCCAGTGCAAGAATGTAGTTATTTTCCACCCTGTGAGCCTGAAACAGGATTTTTGTGTGTTCTTTAAACTACCAAGTAGCAATCTATCTTCAGCATGAACCGCCATAAATTGCAAAACAGATAACTGATCCCATCCTGCTGTGACTGGAGTAACCAGTTAATTTAAAACAAGAATCTGCATGTCCCTGCCACCCTGTATCCACAGCAGCAACCACAGCATGGACCATCCTCATGTTGGTAAGAACATGTCTAGAAGTGAGCTCTTCCCTGGCTGGATGTGACTCCTCTTGCTGAGCCTAATCTCAGATACCTTATTGCGAGTTCAACTCCCACCATGGCATTCATGGGGTTTTCAACAACTATGGCAATGTGTCTGGCTCTGTTTATTTAGGTATGGACCACAGCCCTATCCCTTTGTTGTCCCTGATTTTTTGCCCATGCCAAATAGCCCTTTCCTAGACATCGTATTCAAGGGATAGTACAGTTGGGCCCAGTAAGTTGATTTTATTTAGCATAACCTTGTTATTAAGGCTAAGAGACCTCAACCCTGTCAGTGCAAGTCATGCCATACCAGTAGCAAAGGTACAGGAGGGTAATGACTGGACATTTCACCTGATAAAATAGACATAGCCTGTGATTATAAGTCAGGTTTTGGCAGCATGACGCAGAGGTGCAGAATTTGCCGGATATGGCCACTTAGGACTACGTACACCAACCCAGACCCATGACCTGTCAACATTCAAGGGTGGCCTAAATGTCCAGCATCAGAGGGAAGAAAAGCAACCCAGCATGTCATCTGCAAAATGGTGCAGCCCTCTCATTTGGTGGGGAAGAGGATGATGTGACCCTAGCTGGCAATCAATTTGCATGTGGCATCCATCAGGCTGATGTGAAAGTGAGCTACAAATGGAGTGCTTGTCATTAAGAGATGATACATGGAAGAGTCAGAGATGGGGAAATAATCCATGGGGGCTATTCCTGAGGCAGCCCCATCCAGCAAATAGGATTAGTGGTAATGATGAGATAATTCACTAAGAAGTCATGTCAGATTTAAGTGACCCTCCTAGATGACAAGGGAATGCTGGAGAAGAGGGGGGTGAAAGATCCCAGCTGAGGCTTGGCTTTCCTTCGCTGCCCAGCACGATATCTGCAATGGGAAACTGGGTGGACTGGGGGGTGGTTATCACAATCTTTTGGTGTGAATTTATTCCTTTTCTCTTGAGAGTACCCCTAAGTTTTATAAAAACATTTCAGACTGAAAAAGAATTTACCTGCAACAGAGTGTTTGTCTGTATTTTTAAGCCTTCTGTTGTGCCACAGCCCATCTGTAATGCATTCATCCTCAGAGAAAAATCCATCCCATGGGAATCAACACAAAATACAGCCAAGTCCTACAGACAGCATTGGTAGGAAAATGATCTAAATCCACATCTGTGGCTATCACAATCACTATGGGACCAGCCAGCCTCTCCAATATCCAGGCATCCTCACATGGAGATGAGCCAGAAAAATCTGACCTGTTCAAAACCCCATCAGAAAAGTTGTGCTTATAGATAGGCTGGCCTAAAATTAGAGTCACTCCAGTTTCTTTAGTAGTGTGTAAAGGACTTATATTGCAAGCCCTTTAAAACTCAAACAACACTGGATAAATTTCTTTCTAACTTCTCCCATAAATGTATTGGCAAATAAAACGTGTCCTTTGACCTTGGTGCTTTAAAAGAAGAAATTAATCCTTGTTTTAGTGAGAAATAAAGCTAAAAAAAGTCTGAAGAGTGAAGTTATTACTGTAGTTCCCCACATTTAGGGCTGTTCTCATTACATGGTTACACAACTAGAAATAACAAAGCAGTCATCTCTATTCACACCAGCAGAAACCAGAACACGTTTTTGATGACAGCCTTTTCAAATGTTTTGGGAGCCCTCTGAAAGAAAGATGAAAATCATCAGGTTAATCACACTAATGATTAATGATGGCTATTGCAGTGTGGTTTCTCTCAAACAGAAAAATGAAGTGATATGCAAGCCTGCTGCAGTGCAGTCAGATTCTGCCCTCGGCTCTGCCCCTTATTAGGCGAATCCACCACAGGTAAAATAGTGATGATCAGAGACAGCTGATGTGAATCAGACTACCATCACCTTGTAAAGAAGTGTCATAATTAAGCACTCTCACTGTTTTCTCTGTATTTTGTAGGTAAAGCCATTTCTTGGCCCTCCATTATGCTAAGTCCTGTACAGGCCTAATGCAAAAAAACCAAACCAAACCAAACC
>NW_010241910.1:357-1182 GCF_000690775.1 Eurypyga helias | reverse complement strand
TTGTTCCTTCCTGCAAAGACCTCACCGTAGGAATGGGTTTGGTTAATACTTCCCCCTCCCTTGAGCCAGGCAGACCTTCCATCTGGGTTTGTGTCCAAAGCATGAGGCATCACTGCCCCAAGGTATTTTTCCCATGCAGGTCTGCTGGGCGTTGCTTGTGGCTGTTTATACCGGGACAGCACAATTCATGCCCGCAGAGGCAAACCAGAGCAGGGCTGCTCACAGATTACTGGGTTTCTATGGAAAGCAGTTCAGTTGTAAAAAGACACAGGTCCTGCACAACCATCGCTCCAGCAGAAACTGAATATTCTCAGTTCTCTTTCCGTATATGATTCCTGCCTAAGGAAAAAAAAAAAGAACCCCACAACCCAAAAACACAAAGAAAAAGGGGCTTTCTTGAGCCCATTTATAACCTTTATTACAGTGATGTTTCCAAAATACAGAATGGTGTTTGGACTGTTGTTTTTGCTTCAAGGGAGTTGTGTGGTGGCATTTCACTTTTACTGTTAACTACTGCAGCACAGAAAAAATTACCAGCATGTGGAGAAACAGATGTGCTGATGGTGTCCTTAACAGGCCTTTCTTGATAAAGGGATGTTTAACCTTAATGGACATATCCCAGATGTAGCAAGGCTTCATAAAATAACAAATGCATCGACATACAGTACAGACATGATGTTTTAATTAGAGTTTCATTGGTGACGCTATCCCACGGTGAAGATTTGGAAGAGAAATAAACCACCCCAGTGTGGAAAGAAAATAGAATACAACCGCTCAGTAGGAAAACTAGAGAGAGAGCCTTCTGTTTTCAGGGATAAGAACAGT
>NW_010241910.1:0-299 GCF_000690775.1 Eurypyga helias | reverse complement strand
GCAGCGGGGAAACCTTTGACATTACTGCCTAATATCTGTGGAGCATTTTGCACACAGTAGAGAACAACACAACCAAAGCTGATGTCCAGCATAACAGCCAGGAGTATTTTGCCTCCCTGCTATGGGAAATGCTGTGTTAAATGCAACCATTACAAATGTTTATTTGAAGGAAAGATGATCTTTAGGTTAGGGCTTTGGCTTGACACTTGGGATATGTCGAGCATCCCTCTAGCCCTGCCCAGTGCCAGGCAAATCATGTACTACCTGTCAGCCTCAGTTTCATACCTGTAAAATTCAGA
>NW_010241909.1:3230-29329 GCF_000690775.1 Eurypyga helias | reverse complement strand
ATGGCCCTGCTCTGGACTCGCTCCAAACAGCCAATATCCTTCTGATGTTGAGGGTTCCACAGCTGGACGCAGCACTCCAGGTGGGGTCTCACAAGAGCAGAGTACAGGGGCAGAATCCCCTCCCTCAACCTGCTGACCACACTTCTCCTTATACAGCCCAGGATACAGTTGGCTTTCTGGGCTGCCAGCTCATGTGCAGCTTTTCATCCACCAGTACCCCAGGTTCTTCTCCTCAGGGCTGCTCTCAATCCACTCTCTGCCCAGCCTCTACTTGTATTTGGAATTGCCCTGGCCCAGGTGCAGGACCTTGCACTTGGCCTTGTTGAACTCCATGAGGTTGGCAGTGGCCCACCTCTGCAGCCTGTCCAGGTCCCTCTGGATGGCATCCCTTTCCTCCAGCTTGTCAACCACACTAACACAGCTTGGTGTCATCAGCAAACTTGCTGAGGGTACACTGGATCCCACCATCCATGTCACCAACACCGATGTTAAACAGCATCGGTCCCAACACTGACTCATGAGGAGCACCACTCATCACCGGTCTCCACCCAGACACTGAGCCATTGACTGCGATTCTTTTGAGTGCGACCATCCAGCCAATTCCTCATCCACCGAGTGGTCCACCCATCAAATTCATGCCTCTCCAATTTAGAGACAAGGATGTCATGAGAGACAGCGTCAAATGATTGGCCCAAGTGCAGGTAGATGACGTCAGTTGATCTTCTCTTACCCACCACTGCTGTAACCCCATCATACAAGGCCACCATGTTCATCATGCACGATTTGCCCTTAGTGAAGCCATGTTGGCCATCACCAATCACCTCAGTAGCTTCCATTTGCCTTAGCACAGACCTTTCCACTGATGCCGTAACTCAGGGACTGCTGTAAGAAAAAGAGTACGACATGAAGACCTCCTCTGCATGACCTGTTTGCAGCAGTAAGGCAGACCACTATGTTTCTTTCCGAAGAGGACTATAAAGCCTCTTCTAGAAACATACCCAAGCAGCTACCATAACACAGTTACAAGTTGTTATTCATCCACGTAAGCCTCTGATAATGGAGTGGTAATTGAAATCACCATCTTGCCTTTATCTCAAAGAAAAAGATACAACTGAAATTTTATACAAGTTCTTAACAAATTGAGAACTTCAGAGAATAAAGTACATACAGAAATCAAAATAGCAGTGACAAGGCCAGGACATCCTAGGCATAACATGGGTAAAAACTGTCAAGAACTCAAACATCTTTGCATCATCTTCTTGAAGAGCCAAAGAAGATATACTCTGGCAACAGAAAACATGGATGTCTGTGTTCCACAAAAAAGAATTTCTGAATAATTTTGGGGAAAAAAAGAATCAAGGTAGCAGAAATGTATAGAAAAAGAAGTCATAGAAGCTGAGAATTATCTTGTTCAGTAAGATTGAAATTAAAGTTCAAAAGAGTCTAGATAAAGAATCTAATCCATTTAGACAATCAGAGCAAAGACTGATTTCCTCCTGGACCTGCCCTGCGATACGACAGCCAGCACTAGAGATTTAGGCAAGGATTTTACCCTATTAAGATAATTCATTAACACCTAACCTGCACAACCTGGTATCTACAGTTAAGCAATAATATTTAGGGAATAAAGCTAGTTAATGCCAAATTAGATTAGCAAAACCATTTGATAGCACTTACAGTAGCAATATACGGAGCAGTGTTCCTCTACAAATATTTTACATGAGGAATTACACAGAGTGGTGTCTATGAAACACTATCAAGACATAGTTCCCACACTTTCTTTCCGAATTCTCTAAACCAAGTTCATCTGGCAGAATTTGTACCAGCTCTAACCTTAAAAGTAAACAGTCCTTGTAGAAACAACTCTTTAAAAAAAGATCTGGTTTGGTTACATTTAATTGGGTATAACTAAACTGCAATAAGCCACTCAAACTAATGCCAGGCATATCATCAAAGCTGTAACAATGACACTTTCTTATTTGAAATAGAAGAGAATGAAACATTGATAGACAAGACAAGAAAATTAACACGAACATTATCAATGGCAAAAATCAAAAGAAAAAAAGTAGATAGAGCTTTCCAAAAGGTTGAACCTCTGGTAATTCATTGTTTCAATGCAGTAATGTTTCCAAATTTCAACTGCATTATTAATAGAAAAAAAAAATTTAAAAAAATTACCATTAATTCTAGACAGGGAGAGGTCAAGAACAACCAGTGTAGCACTAGATTTGGGAAAGACTTCCCCTTAGGCAAAATACCGGTGTCACTTGAAAACTGCGACCAAAGAATTTCAAGGAAGGTAAGATTGCAGACTCTGACTGTTGTGGAAGTCTCAAGGTTTGAGGTTTTTTCCAGTTCCTTAAACACTTTTAAAATAGCTGTAGCTTCTGAAGAATTTGAGAGAGAGTCTAATCAAGGGAAGGATCTGCCCAGACACAACATACACACATTTCTAGATAATTTCCACCACAGCAGAGTAAATAATTGCCTAAACACAGAGCAAGTCACCAGCAGCAATTACTTCAGCTGAGATTATCCTACTCCTATTGCTCAAATACTCACAGACTGAACTGCCTCTCTATGAAACTCATTTTCAAAGGAACCAACATACACAATTATGCCAGTGGTCCACTCACATGTCCCCATGCTCTTAGTATTTTAACCTACTGGCTGGTTGCAATCAGGCACATTTGACAGAATCAGTGGACTCAAGAAACAATTAAAATAATAGATAGTGCAGAAATACCTGAAGGGTACCTACTGAGGGAAAGGCTACGGTACAATACTTAATTTTCTGTTTTGTTGGCCTGTTGATCAGCTACCTGTTGACTGTGCAACCGGAGAACACAGGTACAGCTGGGTGAAAGGAGAGGTAAGCAGGTCATGAGGGGATGTGCAAGGGATAAGAGCACAGGGAATGCAGTTACACCGAGCTTTCTCCTAGGCCTTTGCAAGACCACCCAAACAAGAGCTGTGTGTGGTACTATGTTACTGAAACAGGCTGAACTAAAGGCTGTGAAACCTGAACAAATGGAAAGGCAGTTTTAGAATACACACATATAAGAAGCAGTCAACAACAGGCACAGTATTTTGGCAAGTGGATGAGGACAGCAACCACAGCGACAGTTGTTCAACCAGTGATGTTAAGTAACAACACAATTTCTGTCCCACTAATACTCTCTCCATCTTCCCACACTTGCTCTTCTATATAATGGTTATTTCAGACAGAAGCAATACCAACCAGAATATACTAATACAGCCTGACTTGTACACTGCTATAAAAACTGCTGTCTCTGTATGACAGCTACAAGCACAGAAGAGACACTCAGGAAGAACAAATCAAAGCTCTGCATGCCAATAATAAACACCCATGCCCAGCTCAGATATCAATAAAACCAGCAAAATAACCCTCTCAGAGGAATGAGTATTGGATACATTCTCTCATAAAGTAAATATAACCATACTTTCTTCCCTCTTCTGAGGGAAGCAAAAGGAGAGAGAGAAGATATCCAATCATAGAGCAACTGCTAGGGACTCAAAGGAAGAAAAAAAATAATTAACATGAAAAGTTCCCAAACACTAATATATCAGATTCTTATTTCCTTCCCTCTCAGCTGCAGGAAGCAGTTTATTTTCATTTTTCAACTGCAGTTCTACACAGACAGCAGACCTTACTGCTCTAGGTAAGATACAAATTGTGTCTAGCAAATCTATAAAGTATAATTTGCTAAGGCCATGGAAATTTTGGCAATTAAATTCAGTCCAAAGCAACTGCTCCTGTGTCAAAAAGTGTGTTAGCAACCTGAGGGTATCACTCCCAGTCTCCTTCTTACATGCTTTGTGGCATGCAGTAAAATCCTACAGAAAAACTAAAACCACTTATAAACAGCATCATCTATTTCCATCACAGCTTAAGTAAGGTGTTGCTTCAGCATGAACTCTTATGCTAGAAAACACACTGAATCTCACTTCACTACAGAAAAACCTCTGCGCAGCCATACATTATGAGCAATTTCCATTTGAAAATCTTGCTTAGGTGGTCTCACGTAATGTATGATCCAAAGTTTTTCTACTAACGCTGAGCTATCGTTATTTCACCATGCAGAAATGTCTAGAGCCATCAGGATGTAACTAAAAGTTAACAAATTTGCTATTTTAAATTTTTTGTAACTTTCACATTTGTTGACAAGTATTTCATCACTTATCAACCTAATTACACTTCCATTTACCAACTCCTGGGGACTTTAACTATCCTGAAAAACATTAATGTAGTCAGTGCATATGAAATTATCATTCTCCAGGATGGTGAGCATGCTGTACTTTTTTTTTTTAATGTATATTTTTAGTAAAACAATTACTTACACAGGGATGTTTTCAAAGGCATCTTCAAAATTTTCCTGCAAAGAAAAAACACAGTTTCAATTAAATGTGCATATGTTTTAGAACTCTCTCTAACACAGCAGAAAGTTACCATTACCAGAAAGCACATAGTTCTGCAACATATAGTAATAACCAGAATATTCATCATCTACTGGCTTTTTGTTATGCTTTCAGTGATATCATAACCCAAACAGATACATTACCCATGGGCCTTCTACATCAGACTACAGTTAGTTAAATCAAAGACCTCTTCCTTTTCAGCTTTCCTTGACAGAGTTTTGAAAACCTTTGCTATACCATCCAAATCATCCCTTTTCCAAGACAAAGGCTGCTACCTCACTCATTCGCTCCTCAAACAGAAACTATTTCCTACTTAAAACTGTCCTTTCTGCTTTTCTCATCAGAAAAACTGCAAGTATGGCAAAACAGACTGTTCAGTTTCTAACACATCCCAGTAATAACACCAACTTGGTATGCAAAGGAGTAAGGTAATACAAATCTCACACAGCATTCTCAGAGTATGCAACCACCAATGACACAAGCACTACAGTACTTGCATCAAACCTTTCAAAAGAAGTTTTCAAACTAAACCAAACATTAATAAAAGAAATAACTCCAATGCCTCACTAAAACATCAACTGCAGCTTACTTCAGGGCTTCTACTCAGGTAAGACAATGCACACACTTGGAATATTGTTACACTCACTGGCAGTGAGGTGATTAGTGTTTCAGTGGTGTTTACCTTAAGCAAACGAACATGAGATTGAAGCTAACATTCAGTAATACTTCAGAAGACAGACTCAGGACTCATGAATTTTGGATTTCTTAAACTCACCAGAAAACGCAGCTGATAAATAATCAAACATTGTCACAATGCATTAGATACTGTTTCTCTGTCACAGGACAAACTCAGCAATACACTATACAACTGTGATTCCCCCCTCCACAAAATGTTACTTGTATTTTTAACACAGGAAAAATTTTTATTCAGAAGAAAACAACTGTTGCGAAAGGACAGGACTTGTATCGTCCTTCACACAGAATATGCTACTACACTAGTTCTGAACTGCAATTGCACATTCTTTAATACCCACAGCTGCCACTACCAAGGAGTAACATAAATGTATTTAAAGAAATATTAAAAGTGTGGAAATGAACTCTTTTCAACCTAAATTTACCAGCCGACAATACTGAAGTGTGCAGAACAACACCTGCTGTACAGAATACAGTAACCAGCTCAGAAGAAGCCAATAAAATGAAGCTGCTCTGAGTTTCAGACTGCTGAACATAAAACAAGAACAAACATCTTGAGCCAACAACATCCTGTTGCCCATGCCTCTCCCAGACACTGAGAGAAGTAATCGGTCTTCTAATAAACTACTTCTCTGAAGATTCTTTGCCTCCTTAAGCCATTTCTAGAGACAAGAGGAGAAATGAGGAGAAATTCAGCAAAATAAACAAACAAAACACATTGATGGCTTTTTGAGCACACCTCCATTTTTCCTATGAGGACCAACTTGACAAGCAAAAGTCAAAGCATGTCAGGTACTTATGAAGACCAGTAACAATCAGAAGTTTACACCAAGATGTAAAAATACCGGAGACGTGAACCACTTGCCTGCTCTTTCAAACCCAAGAGCAGGAGCTATATGCGAGAAGAAAGAGAGATCATTCACACTCTGTCTATATGCAAGACTCCTTTGCCTGGCTCCTACTGAATTTTGCTTCCTACTAGTCACACTGGTCAAATGCATGTCTAAAACATTTAGAAGGGAAGTACAGCCTAGGTATTTTCTCCCACATACCAAAGCATAGGGAATAATTACAGCCTCTTACGAGATTCCTCAAGGGAGCTGAAAACAACGTTGCTGAAGGTGATGACTTCTATGATAAAAAACCCAAACAAAAAAAACCCAAACAAAGACCAAACCAACCAAACAAAAAAAGCCACACACACCCCACCCAAAAAAAAAAAAAAACCAAAAACAAACCCACAAACAAACCAACACAAACCCCAGATTTTTTTCAAAGTTCCACATGCTTTCCCACTTCCACCGGATGCATTCCATCTGACATTCTCATTTCCTTAAGAGTCTCACCACGTTTGTAGTTGGCTCCACAGGCTTTCACAGATTCCCTATATATAGGATAAAGTTGAAGGCACTAAGAGAGAAGCATAGCCACTTTCTACTCCATTACATGCCTATTACAGCAAAAAAAAGTTCTATCATCCTGAAGCATAAGGGAAAAGACTGCAATTGTAAAGTATCCAGAAGTCGGCCTACCAGATCAAGTTCCTACAAAGATAGAAATGGCCTCAGAAGTACTAAAAACGTGTTAAACGACTATTGGAGAAAAGCAAAAATTTACTTGTAAATTAACCCTGTTCAAGAATAAAAAAAAGTGTGTTACATAAAATACAGAGCATCTGGAAGACTTCAAGCTGTATGTAATATACACACATGTGTAAGTATGCATATAATATAGAGTATGTCAATTTAAAAAAAAAAAAAAACACTGATTGAAAAAGTTCATCCATTCCTCAGAGTACAGAAGCAGCCCAAAAACATGGACAGACACATTCTTGCACAGTTGGTTAAAGCCTAGTGAAGTCTTCAACTGCTCATCCCAACACCGCAATTCCCAGCTGATACAGCTGAAATGCCGTAACAACCTCCAGCAGTCCTTGTTCATTTCAATGCACAGCAAAGCAGATTACCTAAATCTAACTAGTTTTACTTAGCACCTACGACAGGCTGCACACAAGTTCCTTCAAGCTTGAAGTCAGGTGCAGCTAAATCAGCCATATCTGTGACCTCCACACTTTGGCAGTGTTAGTGTAGGCATACAATTTCCTGTATTTACATGGCTGGAGAGACTTCGCAGACTGAGGTTAGTGCAGTCCTCCATTCATTCCCTTTACCCAACCCAGGTTCACCCTGCAGCAAGTCCCAAAGGTCCTGCTCCAGCATGTCCTTGTTGTAACAGCTGCACACACAGAGCAGAAATCTTCAGGAAATACAAAACTGTACTTAAATCCATACAAACGGCAGCACTTTTTTTCGCAGATATTCTACTAAGAAAAAGAACCATATTAACATTTACACAGTTTTTCTTGGTGCCAACTTTACACCTATATATCTTTGAACATAATTCTGGCTAATGCCACAGTCCACACATTTTTACTGCAACTTTTCCAGGGAACACACCAACCCAAGAATTTAAAACACATGAATGTAAGTAAAACTGCCACTAGATGGCATGACAAAAACCGATTCAGACTTCTCCACAGATTTGGGGAATTAAAAGGCAAAAGATTTGACAAAATAAAGCGGTCTCAGAGTGATTTTTCTTGAATTACATCACCTTCTTTTTTTTTTTCCTAGTTGATTACTGTACTGTTTCACAATTCCTGTCATACAATATTTAGCTGTGAACAGGTTTGAATTAAGTTTACACAACAGATACTCGTGTTTTGCAAATCCAAGAAAGGCAAAGTCAGACACGCAAACGGACACAGTGAATTAATCCAGAAAAAATTACCATAGTTCCTGTACTCTTTAGCAATGAGAGCAGAAACCATTTGCAGCAGACCACAATTCACCTAAAGCCTTATGAGAAAAAACAATATGCAAGTGAAACCCTTAAACTACTATAGGACATTTATCAGTGATTGTACTTTCGCTCTAATAGGCTGGCAGAAAGTGGAAACAACTTCTTGCCTTGATTATTACAGAAATCCTCGCATCAAAAATTCTTCCACATTCATTGTATGTCGTTTAAGCAACTTTTAGACTACATCCTATGACTCTACTGACTTAAGTCTGCTGTTTTCCCAAGCTAAGTGTTTAAACACTTGCTCTTTTCAGACTGAAGTAGGCAAACTTGACCAATCTATTCCTTTAAAATCCAGATTTAAGACAAGATATAATTATGAATTAAAGCATTAACTATCTAGATTCTCCACACTGATAACAACGCAACTTCAGAAAACTAAATCCAATAGTATATAGGAACACTAGCTATTGTTTGGAGTCCATTCTATACCGGACAACAACAACAAAAAAAGCCCACACCTTATCTCAAAAACATCAAGATAATATGAATAAGGCTGCACATTGATTCAACAGACAAATAAGACCACATAAGATAAAGGTCAAATAATAGTAGAATACAGAATTAAATACTATTGCTATACCAAATTTCAATGAAAGGTTTGGGTTGGAAGGGCACTAAAAGCCCATCCAGTTCCAACCCCCCTGCCATGGGCAGGGACACCTTCCACTAGGTCAGGTTGCTCAAAGCCTCATCCAGCCTGGCCTTGAACACTTCCAGGGATGGGGCATCCACAGCTTCTCTGGGCAACATGTTCACCACCCTCTTTCTGAAGAATTTCCTGATGTCCAATCTAAAACTCCTCACCTTCAATTTAAACCCATTACCCCTTGTCCTGTCACTACAGGCCCTTGTAAAAAGTCCCCCTCCAGCTTCCCTGTAGGCCCCTTCAAATACTACCCTTCCGGTTCATTTACCTGTCTAGTCGTAGCTTTATTTTCTAAGTATGAAATAGAGCACAGCTTCACCTCAAAACACAGCAGGCCCAGCCTCCATCAACAGTCTTGCCATCCTGCGCACTTCCTGCCTGCAGGAAGCACAGGCACCAGCTTGGAAGTCAGTGGCCGGATTCCTGCGTGAAGAGGCTTCACACAGAGGTCTAGAATTTCTCAACCCAACAGGAAGGATAACATGCCTTGCACTGCATTCACATAAAAATTGTCATTCTGCATGGATTCTGAGGGATTCATCTCACGGGACTTCCAGGGAGGTTAAACCAAACCTTGTGACAAGCGCAGAAGCAGCTTTCTAAAATCAGAGGAGATGCACCATGTACCCTCTGGCTAAAACTGTCCAGGCCCAGCCAAAAGGGCAATAGCATATCCGCAGCATGTGGAGCTATGGACTAAATCTCTTCCTTGTTAAACACAGGAAAAAAATGTGACTAAGCAAAGAGAATGGGGGAGGCATGTGGAGAAGAAACTGTTCTAGAACACCCATACTATGAGAAGCCTTCCGTATGATCTTTGTTTCTACAACACAACCAGTTTTCACACTGTTTCTGCAAGTCAGCAGTCACTGCACAATTTCACTAACAAATGGGATGGAATAGCAAAAAAATAAAATTTCTGAGCAAAATCGAAGTACATACACCTGTTTATTTTTCCTTTTCTATTATGCAACTTCATATATAGTCATTTCTCCTTAGCCAGGACTACATTAAAAATGACTCAAAGAAACTGGTGAATAAACATTTCAAGCTCCAGGCTCACAGCAGTGACAACTCAAAATCACTGGACATATAAAACATACTACACATTATAGCAATATGTAGACTGCTAAACTTTCATAGTCAAGGGTACAAAGGGACAACACACCATCTGCCCCCTCAGTTGACTTGACTGAACTGAGAACTTCTAACAGAGGCTGGAAAATCTCACGAGTAACCAGCAACAAACTCAGCAAAGTTCCCAGATGTGCAGCTACATGGCAGCATGGCAGACATTTGCTGAAGAATTGCCAGAATAGCCCACAGCTATGGTCACAGCAAGCAGCAAGTAACTGAACAACCTTGGTTAATGTAAACTGGTTAACATGACACCAATCTCAGGAAAAAAAAAAAGCCACAAAAACTGTATTTATTTATTTATTTTAAAGAATTGAAATACATTGTTTGGAAAAAAATGGTGATTTGAGAATATTAAAAATGTCTCTTGGTCGAGTGAACTATAAAGACAAACACTTCAGACTGGACAAACCCTTTATTTACACGCTACACTGATCTAGTTTTTAAAAGGTATCTCATAGAACATTATTTTAAGAATTAGCTGAGCTAACAAGAGGAAAAGCAGTTGCCAGTGGAAGACTGTAATTAATTTATTTCTAACAGAATTTCTCCAAGACTTCTTCCTGTTCTTCTCCGAGACTTCTTCCTGTTCAATGCAATTTTTAACTAATACTCAAAACAAACAATGCAAATTAAATGTTCAGACAAATAATCAGCAGAATACAAATCAGAGTAACAAAAAAAATGCTCTCTTTAACTGACTGGGATGATTCTGTAAGTCTGTATCAAAGGAGGAGAAGAACATGTGAAAAATCAAAGAAATAATACACACAAGCTGAGGTTGTATTATGGAAAGCAACAATCCTAAGACTAAAAGGTCATTTTGGCAAGAAATTCAATATCAATGTCTGTTGTTAATGTGATCCTTAATCTGAAAATCTAAGAAAACAGGAAGCATTAGCAACCAACATCAAGAGGATGAAAAATAAAATTTTGTACTTTCCTAGAGTCCAGCCTTCTTAAATGTCGATAAACATGTAAGATAACAGAAAAGATGCCATGAAAATAGTTCAAGAGGTAGAACACATGACTTAACCGTAAGAGCTACTGAAAAGCTCAGTCTTTTTGATTCACCAGATGCAAGACAGCAGAAGTACTTACTACCTCTGGCTCACATAAACAAAATCAGTACCAGGCAAAACCTCTTCAGTTTCTTATAAACATCAGTTTTCATCATGCCTTTTTAATGCTGCATCAAATTCACATTTCCCAGGCAGAGTGCTAACTACTGCAGCACAACAGGAAGAATAACTACAGATGCTGCCTTTTGTGTCTCCAGATCAAGACTCTGAAAAGCACACAACATCACATTTCAGCTAAACACAAATTACCAGCCTTGACACCAGCCAAATTTCATTAAAAAGTCGTCTTCTGTTACACAAGGAGAAATTATCTTTAGTTCTGACCTTACCGTATGGACAATTTGTCCCAATCAACTCATAGGCTATGGCTTGAGCCAAAGACGCATTCATACTACTGAATTTGTCAGAATCGCTTTCAGAGAATCAAAATTATAATGCACATATTGATTACTTTTTAAGTGATTTTTGAATACTGCTCTTTCCCAGTGAAATTATGTTCATTCTCCCCATAACAAATTAAGTATTTTCTTCACAGATTACATGGATTTGATCTTACTGCTTTAACATACACATGCCCCCACCCCTCCAAACCACTCCATTGTGAAATAGTCACTGCTGATCTTTGATGCATCAAAGAAGAACGATGGAGATGAGCAACAGTCCAAGCTCACTGGTCTGAAGTTGTAAAAGTTCAGGTTGCAATACTGCTCAGTTACAAATAAATACCTTCAGCTAAGGAAATTGGGGGGTTTTATTCATCTGCATTGAAAGAGTAGAGCAACACGTCTACACACATCTACAAACTTCATACAGAAGCTGCACGAACTAAAAAAAGAAAAGTAATTCTGAGAACCTGACCTATGAAACATAATCTGTTATGGACACCTTTCCTGCACACTAACAATCGGATGACTGTGTCACTTAAGGACAGAATTCAACTGTTGCTTAAATGGGCAGTGGCATGAGAAAACACTACCTAGGACTGCATGTTTTTCCAGATTTTGAGAGAAAGTAATTCCTAGCATTACAGTAGTACCCCAAAGCTAATGTGTCATCTTGAGCTAATTCATAAAGTATTGATGTAAAGAATTAGTATTTTGAGGACCTAAGTAACATTCAGATTTCTTTTTATTTCCAAAATAGAAGCTTTTCACTTCCTAATACTTGTTCAAAACTGACAGTACTTTGCACTATAAAGACGTTAAAGATTGCAACTTTTTAGCTGCCACTTCATTAGACTTGATACAGTATTTTTTTATAGAAAAGAGCAGTTCACTTTATAAGCCAGCAGAAAAAAAATAAGCTTGGTATTAAACCTCATCTTAATTCTTACTGTCAAACCCAAACATATGAGGAAAAAAAGGCATTTTGGTGTTGTCTTGGCAGAGAAAAAACATGAGGGATTGGAGGGAGAAGACGACACCCCAAACCCTTCTCCTCTATCACCTACACACACTTGATTTGCCTCTGTGACACAGGATCCTGGTATTAACGGTTCAGAGCCTAGGAACAGAAACACAAGAAAAACACTCGGTTCAAAAGGGAAGGAGACCATGTAACTGTTACAAAAGAGGAAAATTATTTCCCCTTCGCAGAGACAGAAATAGCCTTGAGGCAGCAAGAATGGAATTGAAATGCATAAGTTCTATTCTACTTGGTATAACCAATTTTTACATGAAAACTAAAAATTAATTTCTCTAAAGGGGGGAAAAAAAAAATCACGTATTGTGTGCTTATGCATTATTTCAAACTTACTGGTTTGAACTATAAATATAAGCCATCTGCTTTTTAAAAATTGTTCTCAAGAATATTTACATAAAATATCAGTGTTTTTCCAGAGAGCTGAGTGAACTGATCAGTGGCTGTTTTGGAGGAGCTGTGTTCTGATAGATGTTTTCCACTGCAGATGAAAAAACTCAGCTGTCAGAAGCCAAACATCAGCCTCAGTAGTTCCAGATGTACATACTCAACCTCAGCCACACAGAACAGTACGCTGCATTCAAGACCTTTACTAACGTGAGTGACTCGGTTTGGGACACATTCTTTAACCAAAACAAAAACAACAAAAAAAAAAAAAGAAACCACATACCCCAAAGAGAAAACAGGAGTTGATAAGGTAGAACTCAGCTTTTGATAGAAATCTGGTTGACTAAGGAGTTGCTGAACAGTTAACAATTTAAACAAACCTGAGTATCACTTAGCTCAAAAATTAGACGCCAGTAGTCACAAGAAAATTACAGTCTAGAAAGCAGTGGCCTTTTGATGCAGCTGGTCACCCCAAAATTACCAGAAGACATGAAAATTAAGTCTTAAAAGACCCCCCTCCGTTTTTTAGTGAGCAATGTGTGTATTGAAAGCATCCGCCATAATTAAGTGCAAGTAATCAACGTTGTAAAAAAATGGACAATTCCTACCCCGCCTTCAAGCTGCATGCAAACTGGAGAAACGTTAAAGAAGCATTATCAGCCATGCAGTATAAACCAGGTCAGGGATGAGAACGATCATCAACTGAAGGAATTACATTCAGCGATGTCAGTCGTCATGTGCCAGACCGGTTCCATACCGGAGGGAGCAACAGGATAAAGGCTCTTCCGTACGCCCTCCTAAAGACCAGGCATAAGGCAGTCACACTTCACTACGCTGACATCAGCCTCGACTGTGATGAATGCCACCGGCTGAGCTTGTGCTGTTTTAAACAACACCCCTCCCTCCCAACTGGAAAGTGGAAATAAGCATACTCAGTTACACGCTCAGCAACTAAAGGATCACAATATACTTCACTTTAACTGACATGCAAATGGCTGCTGTCAACAGTTATTCATGCTCAGATTGATATCCAGCATTTTGCACATAAAAGCCAGAGTACATTTTCAGTTAAGCTTGGCTGAATACCAAGCTGGCTTCCCTTATTGCTTACACTGGCACCTTGCTGCTATTTGACCTGCATTTGTTAGTTTGACCTGTAGTTGTTATTGCACAAAGAGCACTTCTAAAAGTCAGAGGAATAGGGTAGCAGCATGGAACTTCATCACTGCAATAAGGTATTTTTTCTTCATTTTTCTTCAAATCAGTTGACCATCTTGCCTGTGTGTCTCAGACACACCCCCTCGGGCACCCCCAAATTCAAAGGAATGTCACATAGGCTTACATTTGTTTGTGAGTGACACCAGAAAAAGAAAAAAAACCAGACAAAACAACAACTCAACCCCACACAATAAAATAAGCCAACTGCACTCTCAGCTGTGAGTTCCCAGTCCAGTACAAATGCACCAAAGTATGCGCCTCACTGAAAACCCATGCAGAGATTGCATACGTCACTATTCTTGATCAATTTCATTGGACAAAACTGATTGCCAAGCAATTGTAAACTGAAAGGCAGACACAAACAGTTGCACCTTGAATGGTTACATCTTCCTTTTCATACTGCAGGAAGTGTGGTTTGAGAAGAATGTGAAGGCAACTAAGGAGACGGAGAAGGTAAAGACAATACACAACCATTCTACCCAAAACAGACACTACACAAGGGAATACATGGTAAGCTTGAATATTCTTTCTTATGGGTAAAGGGGACAAACAAATTAATTATTCTTGAAGCGGACAAGCCTCTGATCCTGGCAAGAGCTTTGTGTCAACCTCAGTAAAGTTTCTGTAAAAACTTTAGCGTCATCATCCAATCACTTCACAGAAATTACATAAAAACCCATGAAAGTAAAAACAAACACTTTAGTATGCTATTTATTATATGTATAAAGTTGGTAAGACCCTTGTTACCTCTTTCTAACCTTAAACTTCCGACACAAGCATAACCACTAAGTACTAGGTATGTCTGTGTTTTCCAGGACATTGAACACAGCATGGATGAGATAACGCTGTTGAAAGACTCCGACTTCCAGTCACCTGGATTAGCAATAAGCATTTAGCAAACTTCTATCAGCATCCAAATAGACTCTTCAGGTTTTTTTCGGGTTTTTTTTTTTTTTTTCCATTCAGTAGAAGAGGTAAAGACAGAGGTTTCAGAGACACAAGTAGAAGGTACTTTCACAAACTAACTGTAAGGCATTAGGTGAGGCATCAGAAACAGAACAAGTTTTACTCTCTTAACTTGCCTGTATGCAGTCAAGGCATGAGCAACTTGAAAGTCACTAGCCTCCTTCCGATTCAAATCGAGAAGCTTGGTCTGACCAGTTCTGGCAAAGTTATTTCACCACAGCTAGTGACATTTCATCCATTCTAGTCCAGAACTGGGCACCTCTCATCAAGTTTAACTTCCCATGACTGGCTAAACCTTTACAGAAACTCCAGGTCAGTTAGACAAAGGATCACTAGACAGTCTGCTGCCAACAACACAGTACTGCTTCAACAGATACGATTCTACGTCATAAGCAGGCAAGATGCCTGCTTGCACTCGTATGAGTCAACACAGCCTACCAAATAAAAGTTACCCTGAAGAGGATAGAAAAACACGGTTGGGAGATCCATCTGATGAACACCAGATTACACCACATCTGTGTGCTTTCTGAAGCTGCAGAATCCTGATTCTTCCCCTCTCATGAGGGTAGATCTGTTCCGCAGTCTCATCTAACCTTCCCATATTTCACGGTTCCTAATGTGGATGATGAGGCATCTAGGCTGCCTTACGCGTTATGTTACAGTGTGACACTCCAACTAGTAGAACTGGAAGCAACAACAATGTAGTAAGGTGTCTAATCCACTTTGATTTTCAGTTTGCTGACTGATAGATTTCACTATCAGCTTAAAAAGCAGCAAGAAGTGAACGAGAAGGTCCTTAAATCACTTGTTCCATACAGATGGGCTTGGATGGGAAAGAACAGTACACAATTAACTTCCCCCCCTTCCTGCTTCCACATAAGATATGTTGCCACCATGGCCTGTGATCGAACGGTATAGCAATTGCTGTTATTTTAAGGAAAGGGAGAATATTTTCCATTGCTGTTTCTTTCATGATTTGGATGCTACAAATTCTGTTTTAACCCTGTTACACTTCATTAGTAAGCCCAAGTATTTGCTACTAAACCAACTTTTCAAAAACCTGAAGTCCTTAGATGTCAACAGGTTTATTCAGCACCAAAGACACAGAAATTATCCCTCCCCAAGTCAAATACATACTTTTTGGTGGGAGTGCTGTTAGCTGCAACTGAACTGAGCTGTTGACCCAGACGATCAACATCAGAGACAGGAAAAAACTACAACCAACCAGTAGTCAAGAACTGGGCAGTAAAACAAAAAGCTCTGAGAAGGCAGAATACATACCTAATGCTGAAAAGAATTATAAAACAAGACCATTTCAAGGGTTTTAAGCCAGGAGTCAAAATACGTGGTAGGAGAAAGATGTAAGAATAGTTCTTTCCTTCAAGCAATGTGGAAACAGGCATATTTCTTGACAGGAAAGGCTTAATGTCATAATAAAGAAAAGTGGGAAGTAAAGAAGACTCTATAAACTGTTTACAAAGTCAAAGAATTTTTTTTTTTTAAAAACCACAAATCAATCTGAGAGTTACCGTGAATTGAAGACCCTCTTTCAAAAACATCTGGCTGTCAAAGAATCAGACACTGATTTTCTCCCAACTGCAGTGCCCAAAAGAGAAGCAAATGCCGTCACTTTCACTAGATGAAAGGGTATCAGCTACACTTTGATGGCATAATGTTTGATGACATGGCTGTAGGCTCTGAAACTCCTCTAGTGTAATTGTTTTCAGGACAAGTGTCTTATCTACCATGAAGAATTTCATAGCTTACACAAGGAGGTTTTCTGAAAACCACATTTAAATGCAACTTCAGTTGTCATGCTTCCACAGACTTCCTCATCTCATTCCCACAAAAATGTGGTTTATGGGTTTAAAAAAATAAAAAGCACACACAGATTAGTCCAGCCAGGAAAATAACTGCTCGGGTCACAGTTATACTGCAATATAAAAGGACTGTGTGATCAGCATAAAGGTGTTCTTGCTAGAGCATCAGGTTCTATTACTGTTGTTTGGTATTTGATGCAACTGGAGCAGTTTAAAAAAAAAACAGGACTCAATTTCTTTTTAAATAATAATACTAATAAACTTGAAGTTTTATCTTAGTGTTGTGACACACCAATAGCACAGAATGTGAAGTCTCTGAAGTCTAACATCAACTGTGCTTGTACCACGAAGAAAAGCAGTCACCTATGAAGATGCAAGCATGAGGAGTGTCACTGCTTTCCATCAGTTTGCCATTAGATAAAATTTTAAAAGTGCTATCAGAATTACTGATCTTATGTTCTCACCATTACAAGAGTTAGCATCTCGTTCTGTTGGTTCTGGGCATAAGAGGTTTGTCACTATTCGGTGGGGGTGGTTTTTTAGAAAAAAAAAAATAAAGTATTTGCAGATGAGATTTAAATGCATTTACTAAATTACCAAGTCCTTCTCCAGCAAAGCTCTCCTGTTAGCATAAAGCGTTTCCAAGCTTTGATGAGATCTCTAATTCTACAATCAAGTTAATGTTTTTTTTCAGGAAGTAGCAAAACTTCAGTTACAGTCCCTCTGTCCTCACTCCACTGCATGACAAGAAGTCAGGTATGATATGTACACGCTGAAGAAAAAAATAATCACATCATTTGTTATTTTTTTTAAAAAAGAATGTCATACATATCAGGATGGATCAAACAGAACAGCATAGTGTAAGTCAAACTGCAAATTACAAACTGAGACTCAGTCTTGATTCAGCCTAAGAAAGATGTAGACATGGGGGAGACCACAGCAAAGGAGAAAAGTTAAAATATAAATAGCTAAGAGGAAGAGCACATTGTGTTGTCCTGAACATTACTAGACAATTCTGAATAAAGATGCTCAATACTCACTGCTTCCATAGATTTCTAAAGCTACCAAGAAATTATTAATATAAATTATGTAACAGGTTCACCGTGCACTTACCAAAGACTTATCCAGACAAAAGCCATCACCTCTTACAAATTACAGTTCCCCTGGAGGGATAGCTTGACTATGTTCCAGAATGCTTATCAATTACAACGTAGTCAACAATACTAAGTAAGTCTCATTACAGAAGCCATACCTTGGAACTGCTGATATTAATACTTTTCAGAGGTGACCCTAAGCTGGGGAAAAACCATGTTTACCTCATATTGAAGATGATTCAGTGCCAGCTTTGCCTGTAACTAATTAAAAAAAAATATGAAAGGGACATTAATACGAGAATTTTGGGTATTGACCTCCGTCTCCCTCAGGTAACTATCCTCTCGTCTACACAGCTGGTTACTCCTTTGTACAGAACACAACAGCAGTTGCTGCATATTTAGAACCACAAAGTTCTATTTTATAGTGAAAAGCAATTTAAGTTATTTTCTTAACTGATTCATTTCCTTTAAAAGAAGGTCTTGCTGCAATAACAGTAATTTCAACAATCCTATTTATGATAATGTTCGCATTACAGAACACAAAAGTCTCTACAGACATCTTCCGATGCACCAGCAGTACTAACTGCAGTAATAAAACAGCAGAGCTTTAGAAGCCAACATTATCTACAGTTAGAAGTGTAATACAGTATTAAAGCAATTACTTTTGTCCAGAGCACAGCTTGTTCCCCCAGCTCAAGAGAAAATGGCCACCCTCCATCTCCCCTAGAAACAATCACATTTCTTTCATTAACAGAAAAGCATGCTGTCAAGGACACAGCAACTTAACTTCATTACCAGTATAAACTTAACTAATTGTTAGCTGATTTACACACAGGTTCTAGAGAGTTTGTCATCTTTCCACCAGAAGGAAAGCAAGACAAACACCTAACACAGAAATATAGTGTCACATTCAGACCAAGTGTCACATTAAATTACACTAAGCAGAATCAGATTTTGACTTAACCAGGCAGTAAGCTAAAGTGTTACTTCTTCCACGGCTACTTAGAGGCAAGCACAAACAGAATACATGCTCAACTGAAGTTATGAGGATAGCCCTTAACCCAAAAAACCACCCCAAAACAACCCACACATAACATGCACCTTCAGATTTCATTAACATCGAGAAACACTTAACCTATTAATGTCCCGCCCCCTTAACTTTCGTTAATATGTCGAGTGTTTATGGCTTTTCTTCTCCAGTCAAGACTCCCCCTACTTTAATTCTTCATCCAGCCTATCCCCAAGAGGAGCACGGCATCTCCTCAGGCATTGCAGGCCAGCTGCAGGACCCAGAAAAGACACCATACAGACTACACAGCTGCACTGAGAGCAGCACGCACGTCCCCATGTGGAATTCCTAACATTTACTTACGCACCGAAGCTTGTCAGAAAGGTGCAGTCTCACCCCACCACATGCACACTTCCTGTACACCTTATTGATGTCACTTCTATAGCCTTTGGAAGTCCTAGCTGGAGGGTAATAACAAGGACAGAGTTGTTACCAGATCTATCACTTCTTCCCAAATGGTCACTTCACCCCGACTGTAAGGTTACAGTATGTCAGTGCCTCTAAGAACTGCTCCTGCACACACATTCCCTCCTCCTCCCCAGGGCTAGACCCCTCCTTTGGCCCTCTGCATGGCAAACTGACAAGCAATGACAGCACTGGTTCCTTTACACTGAGCCCACAGCACGGCAAGTATCCTGTGAACCAGCCATCACAACTCACGCTGTGTGCAAGGAAACCAACCCCACACGGCCGCAGAGTCCAATCTGCAGCCCTGAACCTCTGCACCCCACTTCCTGCCGTCAGCACCCAGACACACAAACACAGAAAAGCTGAACCTGTTACACAGAGCGTGGGGTACTCTTTCAGCTACGGAAGGACAAATATCAGCCAGACAATTATTCCAGACTGCCAGGGACCTATTTATGTCCCAACCAATCTCTGCCCCTTGCTGGTATCCGTATCCATTTTCACGCTAGCCCACGGTCATTACAGATTATGAAGTTTTTATTAACTTGTGGAGGCTGTTGCAAATTTTTTTGCTCTCTCATGTGACTAATTAGTTCCTCAGACCATGAAAAATCACTTACCAAAGGGTGAGATTTCAAAACCAGAAAGATACACTAAAGCACAGTTGCCAAAGTTGGCCTAAATTGTAAATTCAATAGTTTCCAGAACTCACATAATCCAAAAGAGACCAACCACTACTGTAAGGCACAATCTACACAGATACAAAGCTCATGCAAAGTCTACCTTCCCAGCATAAAACTGCATCCTTTATTGCTCTTACAGCACAGACCAAAGCTAAAACAAACACTAAAGACAAACACAAAACACTGTGTTTGACTTCAGCCAAGGACAGGAGGAGCGTGCTTCAGACACAACTGAGAAGGGAAGCCCTCCATCCTGGGTTGCCACCAAAAGAGAAAAGAGAGAACCTCAGTTTCCTCTTCTTGCAGCCCACCTGTCCTTGTAATAGCAGAGCACTTCCGCAAACACAAAGCAACACACACCCAGCAAGTTCTGTGGGTTTAAAGAAAAAAAAAAAAAGAGAGCTAAAACCAACCTAAAGCATTAACAATATTGGAAAAGTCAGCTCTTTGGGGGATGTCAGGCGAGGTCCCTTCTCTGCTCCAATGGAGGGGGACACACGCACACAAACTGACAGGAATCCAAGGCAACTGCACAAATCCCATTGGCCAAGGGATGCTGCTTTTTATAGAGAAACTAGCTAAAATGGACCATAAGCTACACCCCACGGTTGCAACTCTTAAACTGTTCAGAGGAAGCACACAAACCCCTTCCTATTACCCAATCTCCAGTCCTTGTCCCCGTGCTCTTGTTTTACTACTCCATCAGTTGTGCCAGTGCGGTTACTGCTGAAGACAGAGCTGTGAGCTGAACTGCTACTACTCAGTTGATTCAGCATCAAACCCCAAAAGCAAGCCACCATGGACACAGCTGTATGGTCTCCCTAGTAACTACGAGCCCACTTTCCCTTAGAGACATGAGCATCCCCCTCTTCACTCAGGTACATTGCTACTTAAAGCTGAAAGCTCAGGTTTTGATGACTCAAATGTACAAAGTCACAACAAGGACTAATTCAGAAAGCAGTTCTGAAAGACTCCTCCACAGTGGAACCATGAACTGCAGAAGAGAATAAATGCAGTGCACAACTTCCACGAGCACACTCATGGAAGTGAGTCCCACACACCTGGGACCTGATTTGTGACACTGTCATAGTTCTATACTTCTCTTTCCAGTTCACAAAACAGTACAAAGATGGAACAACTTGCATTTACTTTGCACTTCCACTCCAAACATACCACTTACTTGGCCCAAATGGAAGATAAAAATCCCACCATCCAAATAAACGAAATGGACTTCCAAACAGCCTATTGTAATCATTTTTTTCCACTTGCATCTTAACAGTCTTCTACTGTTCACTTACTGAGAAATATGTTCATTCTGAAACTTAACTACACAACTTGTGCCACCCCTTCCACTCAGCATGACTTGAATTTACATAGTTCACATTTAGCAGAAGTCACGGTACTTTGGCAAAGTGTCAGACTAACCACTCCATCTTCTAGAAGTGACTGGCCAAGAGCTACCCCATATTTTCCACTGATAGAGGGAGCTATAGCCATATATAGCTCTTTAATCCAAATTACATTAAAAGACACAGACACTGAGCTGCTGCTGAATCTCTCTTTCCCAAGGTTTTAAGGAGACTTTGCTTAAGCTCAGTAAAACACAGCTTAACAGAGCCAGCTACTTCAGTGGTGTCAAGTAGCAGTACACAGGCAGATACGTTTAACTGGATTTTCCAGAGTTGCACATGTTTTTCATGCTAAGATTCTCCATCTGGACAAGGCACAGATTTAGATATTCTTTAATACTACATTTAAGCCACTGAGTCTTACCTTAAAGTTCTTTCTGGTCCAAGTCACACGCTTAAATTTAGCTAAACTGTTCTGTCTCCAAAGTTTAGTTCCTACACTTTTCACAATCCCCTTTACAAAGAACATAATAATTAACATGATTAATATATGGTAAATATGTAAGAATATAATAATTAGATTAAAATTACACAAACACTCCCCCACCTGGCCCCACTCACCCTCAATGCAGTTAATAATACTTCTCAAAGTATTTTTCTTGCTGGGAAGGACCTAACAAACTGCACTTAATTACAGTTTCCATTATTTTCAGTATTCAGTTATGCTACAGTTTATTAAGAAAGGAGCCAAGAAGCACTTAGGCTTCACATCATATGACTCTCTTCAAAGTCATTATTCATAACCATTTCCATGACAAATTACTGTCTCCCCAAATTAAAGTGGTAAAGTTTTGTAGAGAATGTAGAATACTTAAGTATTTTACAGGTTTCTTCAGCACCCTAAAGATAAGCTTGCCTCATGTTAAAAAAAAAACCCACACCCCCAAAAACTTTAGCAAAGCCACAACTGGCAATTATAAAACTCCGTGGTATTTTCAGCAGCAAGCTCTGCTTTTGCCACCTTAGAGTAGCCATTTAACAGTGAGCTAATATTCATACTACTTTTTAAAAAATTAAAATATGAAATGCAAAAAAGTAATTTGCTCCAGACCTGGAAGCTCAATAAGCTTGCAGAAAAGAATAAACAAAGGACATGACAGAGAGCAACTTTAGCTGCCTGCCCCTCTGGATCGGGTATCAACAGCCCAAAGGAACAGAACACAGATAAAACATTTTCCTAGTCCATTATTTCTAGGTGAAAATAGAAGTAGGTGGGACATTATTCAACCTTTATAAACACACTTCCTTCAATTAAAGCTAAGAAGCATACTTATCCTTTCTTCTGGCCACCTGCTACTAGTTACAGTCAACTACTTCTACCCACCTACTAAACACTACACTTCATAGAACAACCAACAGTGCCAAGAGGTGCCAGGCACAAATCACTGTCTTCAGAAACAGGCTTCCTCCAAACTTCTTTTCTGTTTTGATGACAGACTGTCTTTGTACATCCTCCATTAAGAGGATTTCTGGAGAGCAAAAGTGTGTGTGTGATGCTGGCTCCTGGGGACCGGAAAACATCAAAGCAGTGCTGCACACCCAAACACTGGCTTGCAAAGTTTATTTACTACTCTATTGCACAGTGAACACATAAGAGAAGGAGAATAAAAATCCAATACACCCACTGCATCATAACAAAAAATATCTAAGGTCTGAGGTATTAGATTATCTTGCCTTACTCTGCGGTAACAGCATTGCTTCCTTGCTCCAGAATGAGAGGCAGGGCTTCACTTGCTTGATAAGGAAACCTTGCTTTCAGCACCTGGTGTTTGGGCAAAAGGCCACACATCTGTAGTACTTACTTACTATTGATTTAGCTGAAGTGTTTTTGGAACCTGAGACAGCTTAGAAAAGCAGAAGAAAATTTTAGCACTCACACACAACACCTCACACTTCTGACCATCTAAGCAGACACTTGCCCACCTATGGCACACAGGTCCCAGCCGTGTCCAGGCCCTAATGAGAACACAGATCAACAGCAGCACAGATCCGCCTCTGGAAGCTGATTCACAGGCCTTCAGCCACAAGATTTCTTTGTTTTCTTTTCAAAATGAGAGCAGTAACCCACTACTTCTGCTCCCTCACATAGGATGTTGGTTTATTAATCCAGAACAAACAGAGTGAAGACAAAGGGGAAAGCATGGGAAGACAGAGCCCCATTACTTATTTGAAACCTGCCTTGCTATTACAAGTCCTTTTGGTTAGGTAAGCTGCAGGAGACTTACTTAACCAGGCAGGAGGCACAAGATCATACGTGCTTATCACCTACTCACATGCTGAGTCATCTGGTCCATGCTGCTATGTAACGCATGGTCTGCCAAGAAGCAATTAAGTTCCTTTTCTCTTTCAACACGCAACCTCTTTGCCAGGAGAGGGGCCCAACAAGAACCTTGATCCAAGCCAAGTCCTTGACCTCTAGCAGTTCCAACAAGTCCATCAGGTCCAGGGTTTTTTCCAAGCACAACGTCACCCAAGCATACAGGCACCAAAACGTCAATAAAGGAAGAACATACGTTTGCAGAGCCAAACGTGTTTCTGGAAAGTTGTAGTTCTCACACGGATTTACTGAACTACAAGAAGCACTCTATCCCGCCTCCCCTTTAAGCTCATGTGTGAAGTAGAACTGTCTTCCCCCATACTGAATGGCAAGCTTTTAGCTACAGTTCTCAAGACAGCTGCACATTTAAGGACAGTAACTTCCACTGCTCAAAGTAAAGACTTCATTAAAAAAATACCAGATGTTGCTTTCCACAACAGAATAGCAGCAGTTCAACATACAAAGAAAATCCAGAATCTTAAGAAAAAAAGCTGACTACTCCTCTTCCGTTCTACTTTTTTTCCCATCTCTAGATACAGTGTCAATATCACCACCCCACCCAAAAAAAACCACAGAACAACTGACACAAAAAAGCCACGCACACCACCACAGAATAGAGAAGTAAAGGCAAATTGTAACAGACAAACAAGTTCATTTCTTGGGTACTGTCGTGGTTTAACTGTGGCCAGCAAAATACCACAAAGCTGCTCACACAGATTCCCCCACATCCCCGTCCTCCTCCAGTGGAGGGGAAGAATCGGTGGAAAATTCCGAGGAAGCTCATAAAATTGAGATAAGAACTATTTACTAATTGAATCTAAATGAATAAAATATATATACACAAATGCATATACACAAACACTACTACTACTACTAAGTAAAATACTAGAAAATAAAACATATGATACATTTGCTCAGCACCCACCGACGGATGCATAACTGGGTCCCGATAGGCAAGAGTCAGAGCCAGAGAGCTGCAGCCCAAGAGCTGTCGCAGCAGAGTCCGAGCAAACCCTATCAGCGACAGCACGCCCGGGAAAACTAACAAATCCACCAACTCACTCCCTAACGAGCCAGCACAGGAGTCAGCAAAGCAGCTAATGCAGGAGTTAGCGAAAGAGTTAGCAGGTGTAAGAGAAAGTGTAAGAGTGATGGCTCCTGGACCCACACCCTGCCTCTGTATGGAGCATGATGTGTTACGCAAAGCAGCTAATGCAGGAGTTAGCGAAAGAGTTAGCAGGTGTAAGAGAAAGTGTAAGAGTGATGGCTCCTGGACCCACACCCTGCCTCTGTATGGAGCATGATGTGTTACGGAGTGAAATACCCCTTTGGTCAGTTTGGGTCAGCTGTCTGAGCTGTGTGTCCCCTACGCTGCCTGCAGTGACCAAAGAGCTGGGAATGCTGCTGCAGGATCAGCCACTGAGACAGATCATGAATGTGGTGCAGGCATTCCCCAGCGCCAGCTAAAAAGACCCCTTATGAGTACCTCTCTCTGGGCAAACCCAAGAACACAGCTTCATAGCAGCCACTCTAAAGAGAGTTAACTCTTTCCTGACTAAACCCAGGACAGGTACTTAGCTCTCCCAGAAGTTTTCATGTCAGTTCTGTCTCACTAAGAGGCATCTACTGCTTTCCACAATAACCCACCTTTTCCCATATCACCTGTATCTTTTATCCCTCATTCTAGGGAGGAATAGCACCCCCATTTCCCAAAGTAAATATTAAATAAGAAAGTTTAATTGGAACACATTATATATACTGCCTTTTCCCCTCGAAGAAACCAATCGTCTTCAGCCACATGGATTTTTATCTACTCCACTTTCAAATTCAGTCACAGTCAACCAAGGGGCTCCAACAGATGAATGAAGCAAGCTCTAGGAAGCCAAGTAAGAAATGGAAAAATGTAAGCAATAAAAAACAAGCTATGTCAGAACAATATAAGGTAATATGAAATTGGACTACACGTCCTTACCTTGAATAGGTGGTCACAAGGAAAAATACCACCTCTCAACAGGTAGACTTACAGGTAAAACAAAGTTTTATTTGTGATAAAGAACTTCAGTACCTCAGACAACAACCCAATTTTATTTAATAAAGAAGAAATTACTAGTCATGCTTAGTTTTCCTGTGGTCCTTTTTGTGCTGCCAGAACAGCTTGCCTCTCACATTAGATATGGATGAGCTCTAACAGAAGGAGAGGCCAAAACACTAAAAACACACGAGCCATGTGTCAAAGCATAAGCCTTTAGAATAAGATGGCAAAAGGAATTTGAATTTTGTATTCTTCAACTGAGCAAGATTTGCTTCTCAGAGGGACAAAACCACACAAATCAGATTAGGAAGTCTTAAAAACAATCATCCTTCATTAGAGGAAGTGCCCTCACTACCCCTTCCCAACTCCATACTCCCAACATATTCTTCACTTTTTAAGGTGAAAAAGGTGCCA
>NW_010241909.1:517-3205 GCF_000690775.1 Eurypyga helias | reverse complement strand
GTCTCCGGGGCAGCGCAGCTACCACTGTTTCTCACCACTGAGACTTCTCTCAGGCTGGAACTACCAAACAAAACTGGTGAAGAGTCCTCAGTGTAAACATGAGAGCAAACAGGCAGTTCTGCACAGTTCTAAAATTTATTCCATTGATTATATTAAGGTATTTGTTATATTAAACTGCTGGTGGAAAGAAGCAGACCACTAGCAAGTTCTCTGACCAAAAGTGCAGCAACTGCTGCACCAGTGGATGGAAATCTTGAGTACTTAAACAGGGTACTAACCAGCTTTTGAGTTAAAGATGATGCTGGTTTCATTTTGAAATTAGCTCTGAAGACAAACTGCCCAGGCTGACAAAGCCAGCCTATACAGTGTTTGCCCCTGCTCTGGCAGTTCAAGAGAGTACAGCATGCATCATCAGAGCTTCATTACCTAAATTTACCTTAATTGGTTAGTTTAGAGCTGAGACACAGATTAGCTGAACTGGCCAAGCTGTCCTTAATACAAGCCTTAGAGTTAACCACAGCAAGGGCACCAAATCACTTTCAGATATGTGTATAATCCTTAGTCTGGCTGACTGTGGCCAAACAAGGCATTTTTTTTAGCATCTAGATACCTCTTGATCGTGATCCTTTCTGTCTGGCCACAACCCTCACATGCACAAAGGCTGAGGTTGGTGTTGTTTGTTTTTTAATGGATAGGGAATCCCCATGTAACCAATTAAGCTGGCTTTAAGACTTTGAAAAACCAGGGCAGCACAGAGTGAACTTAATGGGAAGCAGATCTGGCCCACTATTTTAAGTAATCTTTAGAGAGTGGGGGGGCGGGGGAAAAGGCTTAAACTTTTGCTCGAAGACTCTGCAGTGGCTGTGAGTGCTATTTTGCCCTTAAAGTTAGGCATATCTGTCCTACATTTGCAACCTGTTCCAAAAGAGCATTCGTATGAGCACTTTCAGTAGGTGAATTCAGTGCCATACAGTGGTCTAAGTGGCCATGGCATATCACCTCCTGAGTTTGGTACTGGGCACGCCACAGGTAAGCACTTTCACGCTGGCCACACAGCATCCAGGAAACTGCTTCCTAGTGGAGGATGACCACACACACTCTAACACCTGGGAAGCAACACTGCACACAAAACCCCCGAGTTTAATAATCATTTGTTTTCCCAGATGAGCATACCCATAACACTTTCTCATTAATGGGGCCACTTAGGTCTCCAATTCCTGTTAGTGGTAACTTTTTTCTTTATACACACAAAAATAAAACACCACACCACACCAGACAGCTACGCTTGCATTAGCTGGGAAAAAAAAGAAAAAAAAAAAAACAACTAAGAATTATTTACACTTCATACCACTTCCTCACGTCCACTGGAAAGCCACAGCTGCAGGACAATAAGGCATAAATCGGCAAAAAAACAAATACAGGTAAACATGGTATCTGGCACTTCCCTGAGCTGCAAGAAGCATATGGAAAACCAAATTTTGTTCATCAGGGACTACAGCAGGGGGCAGCTACCTACTACCTTAAGACTGGACTTCAGAAGCAGAGCTCTTGCTGGTCAATGTCCTGTTAAGTAGGAAACCGCTTCAGGGTTTCACTTAACATATCCTTCTTCAAAGCTTCAGGGATAAAGAAGTATTCACAAGTCCCTGAAAAGCAAAACTCTGCGCTAAAAGCTGTGTTCATATAATACTAAGCATGTATACATAAATCAGGAAGCAGAGTTCCCATCTGCCGTGTTGCATGTCAGCGACATTATTCAGACGCACGCAGCTCTTCAGAAGACAGCTAACGGTAACGTTGCCCAACATCATCACCGCTTAAAAAAAAAAAAAAAAATCTAAGACTTAAAAACAACTCTCATGCACGAAGTGGTGAAATCGCATCCACCCTGTTAGTAAAGAGACTGCAATGAGCCTGTGGGCGAAGGCAGACTAGACAACTTCTGTCAGAGAAGCGGTGACTTCCCCCAAGATCGAGCCACTGCCTGCCCTCCCCTTACTGAACTGTGGGATCTCACCAGGAAAAATCCAAGCACTTGCTTCTTTACCAATTCTGGTCTGTTACAGACGCCAGAAAATCAAGCACAGCTCCCTGCAAAGAGCGTGAGGTCTTCCTACCTCGTCTGGAGGAAGCCTTGCACTTTTTGCGGTCTATTGCTCCAATAAAGCCCCTTCCAGGTACTTTTATGCTCACTTTTCCACTTGTTTGCAGAGCAGCTTCTTTTCCTCTAGTAAAGCACTGACACCTAACAGCAAAGAGCATTATTCCCTATTGTTCACAGAAGGTGGCCAGACTACAGGTAAGTTGCCGAACCCCTGTTTCAACAATCGTGAACCAGACCGAGAGCAGCAAGGGTTTGATAGTAACTTGTCCTCACTGGTACTACTAGTTACATCGGAAACAAAAAAACTCAGCTCCGCAGAGACACTCCATGGTTTTGCAGTGATTCACTCGGGTATACAGCGAAATTAAAGCATTTCACATCCTCTTCACATTATGCCTCCGCACTATTACTTTAGGAAGTAGCAACTTTTATAGCACGCTCTGAAACGTAGACTAGTAATACATCCCCACCTTCCAAACGAGGAAAAGCACAAGCTGGTTGTTATCATCTCTTCCAAGCACGGCTCCCGCAGCTGCCAAACCCAAACTCCGCCGCACTCGACGCACACCAAGCCTTGCACACCC
>NW_010241909.1:0-439 GCF_000690775.1 Eurypyga helias | reverse complement strand
AACAAGGTATTAAAAAAAAAAAAAAAACACGCTATGACATAATTATATTGTTCATAAGTTTTCTTCGGCAAACTTCAGCCGGAGGCATGCCTTACCAATCTCTCCAAAGGAGCTGCTGAAGGTACGCAGCGCTAAAACCCCTCGTTTTAGGCTGTACAGTCAGAAATCAAGTCCATATCCCCGCGGGTGCCTGCCAGGATCGCCGTCTCCCGCGTTTACAACCGCCCTCACCCAAAACCGCCCCAGCGTTGCAGCGCCCTTCCCAAAAGCCGGTCCCTGAGATCCCTTACTACCACCAACGGTCCGAGCGGCGTTACGCACGCCTCTGCTACCCCGTTTTTCCGCGCTGAGAGGACACGAAGAAAACCCAAAAGTTCAGATTTTAAGGGATCTGCGTTTGGAGCGTTGAAAGGACCCGTAGCCACAACCACGGGGAAAT
>NW_010241908.1:0-516 GCF_000690775.1 Eurypyga helias | reverse complement strand
CAAACAACACTGTTTGTAAAATGGGGTTCCAAGAACACTCATGAATCAGACAATAATATTACTGTTTCTGGTGTTGTCATTCGTTTCGTTTGTCTCTGGCCACTCTGCTCGCAGAGAACACAGAACCACGGATAGGAATTCCACACTCGCTCTGTAGCCAGGCTACGTCTCACTCACGCACTGTCATTCAAATAGCAGCAAGTCTCAAATTTAATCCTGGTTTGCATAAAGTTGTTATCCCAGGATATAGATCAAATTATTGGAACACACAGTACCGAACTCTACCAGTGCAAATGCGGATGATACCTATGGCTAGCACAACACCTGCTCCGGCCAATGTGGCCAGGAGAACCCAGAATACCATTACCCAGAGTACTCTCCCAGGGGCGAGTATTAACACTCATTTACCTCGCGTAGGACGTCTCCTCACGTCTTACAGGTATTGCCTCATTTCCCTCAGCATACCTTGTCCACTGAAGATGGTCATTGTGTGTCCCTGAGGTGATCTGAGTGAGT